>NW_025977874.1:0-6760 GCF_021869965.1 Rhincodon typus | reverse complement strand
CCTTATCTGCTTTCCGGAGGGACCACTCTCTCCGTGACTCCCTTGTCCGCTCCACACTCCCCTCCAGCCCCACCACACCCGGCACTTTTCCCTGCAACCGCAGGAAGCGCTAAACCTGCCCCCACACTTCCTCCCTCACCCCCATCCCAGGCCCCAAGAAGACTTTCCACATCAAGCAGATGTTCACCTGCATATCTGCTAATGTGGTATACTGCATCCGCTGTACCCGTTGTGGCCTCCTCTACATCGGGGAAACCAAGCGGAGGCTTGGGGACCGCTTTGCAGAACACCTATGCTTGGTTCGCAATAAACAACTGCACCTCCCAGTTGCGAACCATTTCATCTCCCCCTCCCATTCCTCAGACCACATGTCCATCCTGGGCCTCCTGCAGTGCCACAACAAAGCCACCCGAAGGTTGCAGGAACAGCAACTCATATTCCACTTGGGAACCCTGCAACCCAATGGTATCAATGTGGATTTCACAAGCTTCAAAATCTCCCCTCCCCATACCGCATCCCAAAACCAGCCCAGCTCGTCCCCGCCTCCCTAACCTGTTCTTCCTCCCACCTAAACCCTCCTCCCACCTCAAGCTGCACCCCAATTTCCTACCTACTAACCTCATCCTGCCCCCTTGACCTGTCCGTCCTTCCTGGACTGACCTATCTCCTCCCTACCTCCCCACCTACACTCACCTTTACTGGCTCCATCCCTGCCTCTTCGACCTGTTTGTTTCCTCTCCATCTATCCTCTCCTCTATCCATCTTCTATCCGCCTCCCCCTCTCTCCCTATTTATTTCAGAACCCCCTTCCCCTCCCCCATTTCTGATGAAGGGTCTAGGCCCGAAACATCAGCCTTCCTGCTCCTATGATGCTGTTTGGCCTGCTGTGTTCATCCAGCTCTACACTGTGTTAGACATAGTAGGAACTGCAGATGCTGGAGAATCTGTGATAACAAGGTTTATCTCAAATTTTCTGATGAAGGGTCTCGGCCCGAAATGTCAGTCTCTCTACACTGTGTTATCTCTGATTCTCCAGGGTCTGCAGTTCCGACTATCCCTGTAATCTTATGGGCTGCTTCCAACACAGCCAACTCATTTTCACCTACTAATGATCTCTATTATCAACTTTTCTTTCTACCCAGCTCAGCATTATGCCTCCCTTTGTCTGCCTAATTACTGTTCTATCTTTCTGTGCTCCATTTCCATCCAATATTTCCTCTTTACCTCTACCATTACTATCCCAATCCCCTGTCTTTAACATACATACCACCTTTTCCAGCTGCATTCAGTTCTGAAGCAGGGTCACTGGCCCCACAATGTTGACTCTGCTTTCTCTCCACACATGCTGCCAGACCTGCTGAGTTTCTACAGCAATTTTTGTTTATGCGTGTTATTAAAAATGTTGATCGAGAATTCAGTTTCCTTTCTTTTAAGTCTGTAATATGATCTGTAACACATTGGTTCTTGCAGAAGAAACATCGGTCAACAACCTATAAAAAGATTCTGAACTTATTCCACCCTATTAAAAATAAAATAGTATGTATTGTTTAATCACTAGATCAATGTTATTACAAGATTTTTAAAAATGTATGCTTTAAAGCAGGAATGCAGCTGGAAATGGAGACTTGGCAAGATTCAGCTTTTGATGTAGTTGGAACAGTTGTGTTATGAAGAATACTGGCACATCCTTAATGAAGTAGGTGGTAGACCAAATCCATGCAACAGCTAAAATTTGGCCTCTTCAACACAACTTTTGACAATGTATTTTTTTTAAACTTAGATTTAGCTAAAAAGAAACTCAGTGGAGATGTAATGTGATATCTTGTCCTGATCGCATATTCCGCTTACAGTCTAGGAATATTTTCCAGGGCATTTTATTGGGTAACGTAATGTTTTTGAAAACTATTTCTTGGCTAATACTCCAAGAATTACAAAGATGTACAATTTGAAATGGTAGTCAATAACAACAACATGAAACTTTGACATAGACATTTTTTGTATATTTATAAGTGTAAAATGGGGAGTATCACTATCCTATGCCAAATTTCTTAATCAACTGATGGCCTGTTTGTGATGTCTTTTGAAAGTACATGGTCAGGTTGTACATGTTGTTAATATCACTAATCCCACCCTGGTCTTCGTCATGATTTATCACACTGCTGTCTAGCATTAGATGAACAGGAATTTCCTCATTAGGAAGACTGAAGCCATTATCCTCAGTCAGTTGCCACCACAAACATTATCCCCTAACAACTGACTCCTTTCCAGTCCCTTATGGAACCTGACTGTATTTTTTTCCTTTTCTTTTCTTGGTGTTTTATATGATATTGAGCTAAGCTTCCAACCCTGTATCCTCTCCATCACTAGTTCCATCTTCGTAACATCCCCTGTGTCTGCCCATCCTTCAGCGCATCTGTGCTTTTGTTACCTCTCTTTTGCTTATCACCATCCTTTAGGGAATTTAGGATGTATGCTATATCCACTAACTCCCCTTGATCAATTCTGTTGGCAACATGAACAGAAATTGCTGGAAAATCTCAGCAAGTCTGGCAGCATCTGTGGAGAGAAATCAGAGTTAAAGTTTCGGGTTCAGTGGCACTTCTTCAGAACTGATGATTGCGAGGAAAATGTTTGTTTTTATGCAGAAGATAGGGGGGGGAGAGGGAAAAGGAGTAAACAATAGGTGAAGATAGAGTCCAAAGAGAGAGAAGAACAGCCAGACAGACAAAGGAGTGGATAACGGTCAGCCCAGGAGAATGAATGGCTGCTAATGGGGCTTATTAGTGGCTAACAATGAGTTGTGTGTAATAGCAGACCAAGTGATAACAAGGCCTGGTGTGTGGGAGTTGCAGTAAGGACATGGGAGAAGGTCCTCAAGCCCTAAAATTGTTGAACTCAGTATTGAGTCCAGAAGGGTGTAAAGTTCCCAAGCAGAAAATAAAGTGCTGTTCTTTCAGATTGCACTGAATCACTGCAGCACTGCAGCAAGCCTGAGACAGAGATTTTGGCCAGGGAACAAGGTGGTGTGTTGAAGTGGCAGGCAACTGGAAGCTCAGGGCCCTGTCAACTATGATGCTGGGGAATCCTTGGTTGAGGAAGAATATGAACATTTCGAAGGCCCCCTTGTCAAAGTTGGCATCATCAGAACAAATGTTTAGTTGCTGCATTGCAGGACACAGTGGTAACTAACACTGAAAGGCTGTGGCAGGGACATTTTGCATGCAGAGACAGGGTCCCAGCTCATGGATTGGGCCAGACTGAATCTCAGGGCTGCTTGTTTTACTCTAGTGGGATGAAGAACATCACATTCAGATGTCAATCTAGTGTTTACAGCATGTGCCAACTACGTGCATGGCAAACATGCTGCACATTTTTTCAGCCTAATGGCCAAATTGGAAATTGGTTGGGGGCATGTCCTCAGTCCTATCATGGGTGATCCGATGTCTATCAGGGGTTCCGATACCATCAGTAACACACATTCAGGGGTTTGGCTTTGGTCAGTTGTCTGCTTGAATTACTCACCATCAGGGAATCTATCTGCCTACAGCTCAGGCAGCAGATAGTCCTTTAGGGCCAGCAAAAGCAACCAGGGGAATTGTGTATCAACAGATGAGGAGCTGCAAAGATGGGGTCTGGTCAGTCATGATCAGTGTCTGCTCGCCCAAGTCAGACATTCAGGACAGTGTAAGGGGCAATGTGGGTTATCACTATCGAAAGGAACAGAGGAAACACGACTGGGGCAGAAAACAGAGATCTGTGTGGAGGTCTGGGTAAGGATGGTATGAAGGAGAAATCCACCCTCATAGCCTCCACAGAAGGAGCATGAAGGAGAAGGGTGGACATCTTTAAGGTATAATGTCAAAGTTAAAGGGGCAGGGAAGACAGATCGTCTCCACAAGGGGGCTGTGGATAGAAATGGGCTGCTGTAAATGGGGACACAGTGCTCTGGGGATGAAGTGTGATGTTGTGTAACTTTGCTTGAAGACAGAGCCTGGTGATGACTGTGTTCACTGTGAACTGTTCCACGCCATCACCTGCTATTCTCTAGATGCAAATGGTTACTAGAAAATAGTTGGGACATCCCTTTGGGTAAGTGGAGTCAGTGTCAAGTTGATGGACAAAAGCATGGAATCCATGTTTAATGGACACTGGGAACATTGTGCCAATCAATAAATGAAGCAACTGTTAGCAAACCTCAGCTAGATTAATTTAAATCGTTTCATTGCCCATTTGCTAAGCATCCAGAGTATAGGTGCTTAAGGATCAGGCATTGGTCAGAAGTAATTTGCAGTGTGCCATTGGTTGCAAATTGAGGTAGCATCAATGATTTAGAAAGAGACCAATCTGGCTAAAGATGAACCATTATTCATGCAGCTTCCAAGGTGCTGTGGGAGCTGCAGACTATCACTTTGTCATCTGTCATGTTAGCTTAACAACACTTTGTTTTGAATACAGTGAGAAGTTATATCATTGAAATGGGTCTGGGTCAGTAAGAGGTTTGGAGAGCAGCAGGCCCACTTTTTGATATAATGTGTTGGTCAGTCAGTCAGCAGAGCACCTTCACCAAGTTGCTGCACCTATTGAGGCTTATGCTGAATGAATGGTGGAGGCGCGGTCCTTGTTATTCAGCAACTGCATATCCCACTGTCTGTAGAAGTATGTGCAGCCCTCATCTGCTGGGTTTCCCACCATAAGGTGAAGGCCAATGCAGGAGGACCATGGCTAACAGCAAGCCCAGGAGCAGCAATAGACTGCCATGGATAGTAGGGAGCACCCATCTCACTCCGGTTGCAGGGATAAAGACCTTCAGAATGCATGGGATCCACAGGAAGAGGCCCAGTGTTTTTTGGCCCTGCCTCCATTTCCTGGAGATGTGCAATGTACAGCAGTGATGGAGGCTCTGTATGTCTCAGGACAATGACAGAGCTGAGCTGAACGCTGGAGTAGGACCCGAGAGCTGCAAGAGTGGGAGGCCATTCTTTTCCAGTAGTTGTGAAGGTGACTAGTGACTTTGAACTTGTTTGTGACTGGCTCCTTCTAGGGAGACACAGCTGATCTGTTTGGGATCTCTCAGTCATACTCCTACAAATGCATCAGGACAGTGGGCAAAGCCATCTGGGCAAGATCATGCCAGTTCATTTTGTTTCCAAATGATGACATTCTTTATATTCTGATTAATCATCTGATCTGCACTCATACACAAGAGGAAACATCCTTTCCCATCCACCTTGTCCATACCATTCAAGATCTTATACATTTCAATCAAGTCATCTCTCACTCTTCTAGACTGCAAGGAATAAAGTCCAGCCTGCTCAACCTATCCTCAGATGATAATTATTCCAGGTATCAATCTAGTAAACCTCAATTGAACAGTATCCAACATACTTGCATCCTTGATTAAATAAGGAGACCAAAATGGTAAATGGTTTTCAAGATGTAGTCAACTGTCGATGCCAAGGTTATATATTTCTCCGTAAGTCTGATGCTTTTGTTAACTTCTTTAGTTAACCACAGATGGCAGGTCCTCCTTTTAGAAAATGTTCCAAGTATTCTGAAATATTCCCTTAAATGTCTGCCATCGTTTCTCTATTGATCTACCCTCTCGCCTAGAAAGCCAGTGCACTTCAGCTAGCTTGGCTTCCATGCCTAGTTAGTTGCCCTTATTTAGATTTAAAATATGAGTCATGGATCCAAGCCTCTCTTTTTCAAACTGGATGTACCATTCAATTGTGACCTGAAGTAAATGTGAAAGTCATCATAGTCACAGAGGATCATAGTCTTTTCTCTTATTAGAGAGATGACTGGCAGTGAGTTTAATCTGAGGGACACCACAACTCAGGTGAGAGGCAAGCTTGAAAAGGTTGAACATTCATGGTAGTTATTGTCTTCTGCTACCGAGTGATGTTTTTACTTTGAGATCATTAATAAATCCTGTCACATTACACAACATCATGTCTAATATAACCTGCTCTCTGGTTGGTTCCTGAAAATGCCCCTGTAAGGGACTTCCTCAAAAGTGTCATCAGAGATGTAGAATGATGTCAGTTCACAAGGCACTGTAGGAGGAAGTTTTTAAAGAAGTTTTTCTGCTGAGCCATGTCTCTGAAAATTGAATAAATAATTAATATATGTTCATTAATTTGTACGAGATTCCAGTTCTCACCTGTCAAAAACATCCAGAATCAAGTTGTGATATTTATACAGAAACTGTCACAATTGTGATAGATTTCTGAATTTGAATTGCAATGTATGTGTAATCAATGACACACTGTTGCATGGGGAAGCCAGCCACCTGAGAAAAATCACATGCAAGCTCTGCCTCCTCCTTTCTGGAAAAAAAAACGCAGTATTTTCTTCTCTCTGCATACACTGTTCATCAGTCACATTCCACTTATGGAATTGGGGCAATAAACTGTGAGGCATGGGAAACATTCACTTGTGTCAGGCTGGAAAAACCCAACATACAGAATTTCATCAGAGATAGTAGGAACTGCAAATGCTGGAGAATCTGAGATAACAAGGTATAGAGCTGGATGAACACAGCAGGCCAAGCAGCTCTGATGCTGTGTTCATCCAGCTCTACACCTTGTTATCAAAGAAATATGTCATTGTTTATATGTGTTATTGATACACTTAGACACCCCAGGAGAGCGGGATTAAAATTCTTGTGAGACAACAAGGTGCAGAGCTGGATGAACACAGCAGGCCAAGCAGCATCATAGGAGCAGAAAGGTTGACGTTTCGGGCCTAGACCCTTCAT
>NW_025977873.1:0-6760 GCF_021869965.1 Rhincodon typus | reverse complement strand
TCTGAGGAATGGGAGGGGGAGTTGAAATGGTTCGCGACTGGGAGGTGCAGTTGTTTGTTGCGAACCGAGCGTAGGTGTTCTGCAAAGCGGTCCCCGAGTCCAGCTCGTCCCTGCCTCCCTAACCTGTTCTTCCTCCCACCTATCCCCTCCTCCCACCTCAAGCCGCACCTCCATCTCCTACCGACCAACCTCATCCCGCCCCCTTGACCTGTCCGTCCTCCCTGGACTGACCTATCCCCTTCCTAACGCCCTACCTACACTCACCTTTACTGGCTCCATCCCGGCCTCTTCGACCTGTTTGTTTCCTCTCCACCTATCCTCTCCTCTATCCCTCTTCTATCCGCCTCCCACTCTCTCCCTATTTATTTCAAAACCCCCTTCCCCTCCCCCTTTTCTGATGAAGGGTCTAGGCTCGAAACGTCAGCCTCTCTGCTCCTATGATGCTGCTTGGCCTGCTGTGTTCATCCAGCCCTGCACCTTGTTGTCTCAGATTCTCCAGCATCTGCAGTTCCTACTATCTCTGGTTGAATCAATTGATGTCTGAACAGAGGTGATAACTTAGCAGCATACAGACTTTTTTTCCCTGTGCTTTCCCAAGGATCACTTTACCCACAGACTGGTATCAGAGAGGTGCTGTCCTGTACTACTAGACAAACTGCCGTTCTTTTGTATCAGATAAACTGTGGCCTCGCTTTTTTTTGTAAACAGAGAGAACTCACAAATGTTCCTTCTCCATTGAGGTTACTTTGCTTCAAAATGGGTTAGAACACTTTGGTCCTAGGTTTTGTTTACAAAGTTTAGCTCTGAACTCAGGCAGATGAATAGTGATGATTAGGAAAATCTTTGTAATTTCCACTGCTGCTTTCAAAGTTCCTGCCAATTAGCTGGCACCATCCAGCTGGCAAGAACTGACATTATGATGTGATTATTGAGTAAAACACCACTGGTGTTATAAAATGTTCTAAGTGTTTCTTATTTGTTAATCCTCATAAAATATACTATGAAAACTGTACTGTTGTTGAGATAGATGTCTTGAAGCTTATTGACAGGACTAACTACTTACACTGCTATAAAGTCTTAGGTTTATCCTTAATCTAGATTCTGTACTTACAACTGTTATTGCAATTACAGCAGCTGATACTGAAAGTGAGACAGGTACCTTTAAACTTGAATGTCATATGCAATCCAACTGTTTTAAAGATACGCTGGCTGCCTGGTATCGAATACAACAGAATATATGCTGTGGATATTGTTCATATCCACATGCTAGCCTTCCAGCCAACTGAACTAACTGCTCCCCATCTTTCTGATGTCAACATTGAAAAAATGACAACCATCAAATGTGAAATGCTAATGAGGTACATCTTGGGTCTCAGGCTTATTGAAGATCAGCACTTCAACTTAGCCCCAACATTCTAAAGATACTAAGGATAAGTAAACCTAAACCTTACAGTCCAAGCTTTTTGTCATCAATAAACTTTAGTCAGCATTCTGCTCTCTTCTACCCATGCAACACACAGACAGCATCTGCTTTCAAAGAAGATCAGTTAATATCAATATGTTGGAGGCAGACTCCAGGATGGCGAGTTTGTACTAGCTGAATATTGCAATTCAGCAATTATCAATATTTAAATCCCACACGAAAATCCCAGCAATCTGCATTTCACAGAATAATAGGATTGCTGCAGTTTAGAAGGAAGACATTGAGCTCATTTTGTCTGTGCTATAACACAAATGGAAGAAAATATAGATTCAATTTCTTTGAAATAATCTATATCTGGAAGGTTTATTGCAGACTAGTGTTGTCCTATGATCTAAATGCGGAAAGTTTATTGTAGAGTAGTATTGTTCTTTAAGTTGCTATGGGAGTGAGTTGATAATCACCATCTGAGGCCAATAGAGTATCTGAGACCTAAGTGAACAGGACAACCAATCCCTCTCTTTTATTAATGAGATTCTAAAATTCAGAACAGAGAGTGAATTAGGGTGGGTGAGTGAAAAGTCAAATCAGATACAACAAGAATGAAGTGAGCGAAAGAAAGACTGGGCTATGAGAAAGAGGTGAGAGATAAGAGGGAAGCATAGGAAAAATATTATTAAAATCACCAATAACAAAAAGGAAGGAGACCCAACACTTAAAATAGTTTACTTTCTGGGCAAGAGGGGTTGACTGGTAGCCATTAACTAATGTCGTGTTGTTAACAGGGTTTAAACACTGTTGACTTTCTGAAGTTAATTTAATGGTCAATTATTGTGCAAGTACAATGAGTACATGAAATTCACAAGAATATTAAGCACAAATGCCATTCCCTGCAAAATAAAAATGGAGCAGAGCAAATCATCCAGTAACTTGTGACAATTTACAATTTATAGGAAATACAGTTGTGACAATGCTATCACTTTAAAAGGTTATTTTGTTCTGTTTCTTTCTTGAAGAAAGGTTGTAAGGCAGAGGTGTTGAAAAGTTACTGAAGATGATTTGTTGGAACAACTTGTGAGGCCTTGGTTTCATTAACAGTCTGAATGGGTGTGGCCAGCTCTCACAGATCCAGAACATTTGGGTTTTGTTTTTCAGTAACACCAAAAGCCTCTGGGGTCTCAAAAGAGTTGGAAGATTCAGTGAAAGTCTTTTACCTGCTACACTGTCTGAAATCTCTCTTGATGTTGTTTTCTGCTGGATTGGAGAGCTGCATGTGAGAATTTGTGTCTGAATTTGCCTTTTGGCCAAGGGGTGCGTTTATGAGATGTTGCCATATTGGAACAGTTATTTCGTAACAGTTACTGTATCTATTATTTGGTTAAATTATTCTAAATTCCTTTTTCTTTTGTTTGTATTTTAACTATAATGTTTAAATAAATTGTGTTTTGCTGAACATCGAGTCATTTGACCAGTCGCATCGCATCTGGAACATAGCATATCACATGTACATTTAAAATTAGAAAAATTTAGTGTCTATGTTATATTCTTAAAATATTTTGAGGGGGTCTGGTCTGGTCTGTACGCAGTACAGAAACAGGCCATTCAACTTAATTAAATCTATGTCAATGTTTATGTTGAACTAAAGCTTCATGTAAATCTATGGCTATTATCGTCTTATGCTTAATTCACAAGGTAATTCTTCCTCACCTCAAATTGCTGTCTAGTTTGCATTATAAGTGCATGCAGCTTCATTCTTTATTATTTGTTTCTAATATATCAAAAATAATTTAATGTATCGTGAATGCTTTAAGCTGCAAGACTGAGAAAAAATATTTTCAAATAATTCGAAAGAAGTCCTTCTGCTCAATTATAAATGCCAAAATTCTAGTCAAGTAAAGGTTTATGTGTACAAAGTGGAAATGCTGGTGGCATGTGTGGCTAGATAAACAGAATTAACATTTTAAGTTGATGGTCTCATATCAGAACTGACCTTAAGACAGGACACCCAACTGTAAAGGTTATTTCTCCCATCACAAATGTTGAGCATTTGAATCTGTTATTTCAGATTTCCAGCATCTGCTGTATTATGCTTGTGCAATGAGATTAAGAAATGGATTCCTAAAGTTAATCACTGTAGTGCATCACAACATTAGATATAAACAATTCCTCATTTATGTATAGAGTCATAGAGTCATAAAACACGGAAACAGACTCTTCGGTCCAAGTCGTCCATACTGAACCAGGTTTCCCAAACTAAACTAGTCCCACTTGTCTGCATTTGATCCATATCCCTCTAAACCTTTCCTATTGATGTACCTGTATATTAATTAAAAAGTTTCTCTGTAGGTCAAAATGTCCAAGACACTTGAGAACAAACAAATGTTTTCACCCTTGAATTGCTAGCTATTTTGTAAAAAGAAGCCAGAGATTTTTGAATGTGTCCTGTGGGATGTCCTTTATTAAGAGCTGGACAAGACTGGCAGAATCATTTAGAGTGTGACTATTTATGACACTGTTTGATAAGTAAACATGGACACTTATCCCTAGGCTGAAATCCAATTTCCCATTTCAGACATGAACGGTAGGGATTTGCATTTTGAAACAATACTTCCATTTTTATTCCAGAGTACCTCAGAGAAAAGATATTTAATATGCAATGAACAGAACAAAATTTTAAGAAGATAAAGGTGAGAAATTTGTTAACTGTTTAATTTTTGTTATTTCCGTTTTTGACTTTTCCTCTGACAGATACCATTCTTCAAATTGGGAACTCATATCATTGCCAATGATGGCTACAAACACGCTACCAGTCATGATGGACCACACTAATGTGGATGGGTGAAAAACACTATCAACATCCTAGGGGTTTCCATTGACCAGAAACTGAACTGGGACTCACCATATAAATACAATGGCTACAAGTGCAGGTCAGAGGCTAGGGATGCTGCAGCGAGTAACTCACCTTCTGACTCCCCAAAAGCCTATCCTCATCTACAAGGCACAAATCAGGAGAATGGCAGAATACTCCCCACTTGCCTGGATGAGTACAGCTCCAACAGCGATCACAAAGCTTGCCACCATCCAGGACGAAGCAGCCCGCTTGACTGACAAGACATCCACAAACATCCTCTCCCTACACCACTGATGCTCAGTAGCAGCAGCATATACTATAAACCAGATGCACTGCAGAAATTCACCAAAGATACTTAGACAGCACCTTCCAAACCCACTTCCGCGACCACTTCCAGTCAAAGGACAAAGGCAGCAGATATATGGGAACCCCACCACTGGCAAGTTCCCCTCCAAGCCACACACCATCCTGACTTCAAGATATATTGCAGTCCCTTTAGTTTCCTGGATTTCTCTCCCTAATGACGTTCTTCCTCTACCAACGGTATGTGGTCTACAGTGTTTACAGAAGGCACCTCAACACCAAGACAATTGGGGACAGGCAATAAATGTTGGCCAGCCGTAAAGGCCCACATCCCATGAGTGAATAAGGAAAGGAAGACTAGAACTGTGCTCAGAAATGATAAAGATAATAGAATATAATAGAAATAGAATAGCAATTAATTATTGTGTGCATTTTTACAAAAACATATTGAAAAGTTTTATAAGCTGCTTTAAGACACCTAAATTAATGATAGAAGTCATAAATAAGAAGAAAAAAAGCAAGACTTCATCACAGTTCAATTAATGGCTCAGGATTTGGAGTATGCTTAAAAACTGGGCCGAGACTGCCCCATCGGGCTGAGACCACCCTGCCATGCCAAGACGAGACCTCCACACTGAGACGAAACCTCCACACTGGGACTAGACCTCCATGCCAACTCAAGACCTCCACGCTAAAACTAGACCTCCACACCAAGATGAAACCTCAATGCTGGGACTAGACCTCCATGCCAGTCACTGGAAGAACCGGAAGCCACCTCCGAAGCCAGAACGAGACCTCCGCACTGGGACTAGACCTTAACACCAGCCTGCTGGAATACCCGGAAGTCACCTAAGAAGACCTCCATGCCGGGATGAGAACTCCATGCCAGGACAAGACCGCCATACCGGGAGACTGCTCAGCCGGGCACCAGGCTTATACTGCCATTCTGGGCCGCTGGAAGCCACCTCGTCACTGGGCCTGGACTGGGAGAAGGTGCCTTTGGCCGAAGATGTTAAAAGAAGAGAAGGTACCATAATAAACGGAAACATTTTAAAAAAGCACAGAAAGAAAAAAAGCAAAGCGGTGGAGTAGATGAGCAGTAGATGGGATCCTGAGCTGAGGAGCCCAAATGTTGAATTGCTACTCTGCCACCATCTTGGTTGGAAGAAAATTTAACTTTCATTTAATAAGGAAAATGTGAAATCGTTTTTGCTGACACAGTGCAATCTATTTTACAATTTCTTTATCATTGTTGATCTTCCAAAGAATGCAGCCTGTTACATCCAACCCATAGATACAATAACCTATTCTACAGGTGCAATAATACAATACATTTAATATGTATTGAAACATTTAATATGATCAGCTTTACAATAATTTTTGTTAAAATACACAAAGCCAAACTTTATCACTGTTCCTATAATTTTCCTCTTGCTGACAGTTTGGCAAATCCTCGAACTAAAGTTTTGTACTTGAAATCTCAACAAGTAAAAATAAAATGTAAAATAGATTGCACTGTACCAGCAAAAACATTTTGACATTTTCCTTAATTTTGTTCATAAAATGTTGATGGTACATTTATTGTATCAGGAAAGGTACCATTCACTCATGCTGCTAATTAAATAGTTATCAGAATCCCTAAAGTAATACTTCAGCAGATAACTGCTAAACACTGAAATAAAGTGCTGAAGTATTTATACAAACTGTTGAACCATTTAGTGCCAAATGGTCTCAAAATGGGACAAACATCATTACTGTTTTTATTTTCTTGGATCTAATGGTTTTTTGTGGATGTTAGTGTTCATTGTTAATGTATATTTAGGAACAATTTTATCGTTGCAACATTAGTCTGAGTGCAGTAATTATAAAGAAACACATTTATATTTCTGTAGGGTCTTTCAAGACTCCAGGGCATCAGATAGTGAATCACAGCCAAGGAAGCAGATACTTTACTCACTATTGTGAATGTAAGGTGCAGGGTCAGCATTTCCACTCAAATGTGCTGATATATTCAATTCCGAGTGCAAATCACATTTAATACAATCAGAGATAGTAGGAACTGCAGATGCTGGAGAATCCGAGACAACAAGGTGCAGGGCTGGATGAACACAGCAGGCCAAGCAGCATCATAGGAGCAGAGAGGCTGACGTTTCGGGCCTAGACCCTTCATCAGAAGGGTCTAGGCC
>NW_025977872.1:0-6761 GCF_021869965.1 Rhincodon typus | reverse complement strand
CTGCTGTATTCCTCCAGCTCCACACTTTGTTTTCTCGGACTCCAGCATCCGCAGTTCTTGCTGTCTCTGAAAACAGTCTCTGGATTTTCTTTGACTCTCCCTGCTATTCTGCCCAATCAGCAAACATTGTTGAGCTAATTTAGGTACTCAAGGTATGGAGCAGACAGAAAAAAACCTCTCACTGGTGAAAGGATCAAGAATGAGGGAGAACACAGATTTAAGATGACAAAAAATGCTCGAGAGATTCAGCAGGTCTCGTAGCATCTGTGGAAGAGGAAACACAGCTTTTTTAAAATCCAATATAGCTCTTTTTTTGAATAGATTTAAGGTAATTGGAAAAACAAAAAAGAGCGATGAAGGCTTGAGGAGGAACTTTTGCTGTGCGTGAGTGTTAAGCTCAGGAATGCAATGCCTCAGAGTGTGCTGGAGGCAGATTCAATTCAGCCATTCAATAGGGAATTGGATTGTAATCTGAAAAGGAAGAATGTGCAGGGTTATTGGTTTAGGAAGAGGGGGAGGAGAGAAGGTGGGGCAATGGGACTTGGTGAATTACATACTTTGACAGCTAGTGCAGACAGGAGGGGGTGAATGGCCTCATGTGTGCAGCAATGATTCTGTAACGAGAGAAGGGCTGCACCATTGCTGTATCTTCAGAGTGAGCGGATGACCTGCTCTCTTGGCTTTGTCTAGAACCAAACAGAGCAGCCCAGGTTAAATTAGCAGTCAATTCTTTCCTCTCTTTGCAACAATCTGAAATGAATTCATTCATTCAGGAGCCAGTTGGTGTCCTTGACATGGTACAATGGCTGTGTGCTTCTGTAGAGCCATGAAGATTGTCATGCACGTGGATACTAAGAGGTCTAAATGGGCTGCTCAGAGTCTGTCTGCATCACAATGATTAGTGCATCCAGTCACAAGCAACAGGGACACCAACATACTTACAGAAACAGAGTCGAGCAGTATGGGAGGATTTAAAGCACACTGCAGGAAAACTAGTGAAAACTCTTTTGCAGAGAATGGAAAGCCCATTACATTACGAGTTAAGAATAAGTTGGTTTTACACTTTTTTTTATAAGCAGGCAGTGAAACATCCGCTTAGCCGAACTCGTCCTCACACTCAACAACTTCTCTTTCAATTCCCCCCACTTCCTACAGACAAAGGGGGTAGCCATGGGTACCCGCATGGGCCCAAGCTACGCCTGCCTCTTTGTAGGTTACGTGGAACAATCCCTCTTCCGTACCTACACCGGCCCTAAACCCCACCTCTTCCTCCGTTACATTGATGACTGTATCGGCGCCGCCTCCTGCTCCCACGAGGAGCTCGAACAGTTCATACACTTCACTAACACCTTCCACCCCAACCTTAAGTTTACCTGGACCATCTCTAACACCTCTCTCCCCTTCCTGGACCTCTCTGTCTCCATATCGGGCAACCACCTAGAAACCGATATTCATTTCAAGCCCACCGACTCCCACAGCTACCTAGAATACTCCTCCTCCCACCCACCTTCCTGCAAAAATGCTATCCCCTATTCCCAATTCCTTCGCCTCCGCCGCATCTGCTCCCAGGATGAGGCATTCCACTCCCGTACATCTCAGTTGTCCTCGTTTTTCAAGGACCGTAACTTCCCCTCCTCGGTGGTCGAGAACGCCCTCAACCGTGTCTCCCACATCTCCCGCACCTCATCCCTCAAACCCCGTCCACGCAATAAGAACCAAAAAAGAATCCCCCTCGTCCTCACGTACCACCCCACCAACCTCCGGATCCAACGCATCATCCTCCGACACTTCCGCCATCTGCAATCCGACCCCACCACCAAAGACATCTTTCCCTCCCCACCTTTATCTGCTTTCCGGAGGGACAACTCTCTCCGTGACTCCCTTGTCCGCTCCACACTCCCCACCAGCTCCACCACACCCTGCAACCGCAGGAAGTGCTACACCTGCCCCCATACCTCCTCCCTCACCCCCATCCCAGGCCCCAAGAAGACTTTCCACATCAAGCAGATGTTCACCTGCACATCTGCCAATGTGGTATACTGCATCCGCTGTACCCGGTGTGGCTTCCTCTACATCGGGGAAACCAAGCGGAGACTCGGGGACCGCTTTGCAGAACACTTACGCTCGGTTCGCAACAAACAACTGCACCTCCCGGTCGCGAACCATTTCAACTCCCCCTCCCATTCCTCAGACGACATGTCCATCCTGGGCCTCCTGCAGTGCCACAACGATGCCACCCAAAGGTTGCAGGAACAGCAACTCATATTCCGCTTGGGAACCCTGCAGCCCAATGGTATCAATGTGGATTTCACAAGTTTCAAAATCTCCCCTCCCCCTACCGCATCCCAAAACCAGTCCAGCTCGTCCCTGCCTCCCTAACCTGTTCTTCCTCCCACCTATCCCCTCCTCCCACCTCAAGCCGCACCTCCATCTCCTACCGACCAACCTCATCCCGCCCCCTTGACCTGTCCGTCCTCCCTGGACTGACCTATCCCCTTCCTAACTCCCTACCTACACTCACCTTTACTGGCTCCATCCCCGCCTCTTCGACCTGTTTGTTTCCTCTCCACCTATCCTCTCCTCTATCCCTCTTCTATCCGCCTCCCACTCTCTCCCTATTTATTTCAAAACCCCCTTCCCCTCCCCCTTTTCTGATGAAGGGTCGAGGCCCGAAACGTCAGCCTCTCTGCTCCTATGATGCTGCTTGGCCTGCTGTGTTCATCCAGCCCTGCACCTTGTTGACTTGGTTCCTGGTTGATGAACAGAGAGCGAGAGCGAGAGAATCTGTTCCGACTATTAGGGAGAGGCTGGAGTCAATGCTGTTGTTTGTATTCCTGGGTGAGGCATTGGGGTGGAGCATGCAGCAGACAATCTGCTCAGGATCACTAACCAGTGACTGTTACTCTGTAACTCACTCATGGCCAGCCAGGCTCAGTTTTGGTGTCCCCTGGTCCAACACCGACAACTCCCCCCCGGCCCCTCACCAACGCATCGAGGAGTTTGCCTTTCACCCTCTCAAGCCTGCACTTTCACATAATCAGCTTGAGACTGCTCCAACTCCCCTTTAGCCAGCTCTATAACGAGGAGGTGGAGGAGTTGGAATTGCTATGTCAGCGGTTGTGGTATTTTATACACAGTAAAATCCCAAGAAATGAAGGGAGTCAATGAGTTATTTGATTTTGGCATTGTTCCAGTGTCTCCCAGACACCCAACCTCAGTGCATCCAACAAGATGCAAGAGGCATCAGTCCATGACTCACTACTCGGTAGCTCGAGGGAACCTGAGTCAGAGAGTTCGACTCCAGAGTCTGAAACTTTAACACCCACCATTCAATAGGATCAATTTCCTGCGGCAGCCAGATTCCCCATAACCCTTGATTCATGGAGTGCCTGCACTCCGAGTGATCCCATCTCAGTCCCAGTGACCGATTGCTTATCCCAAGTCAGTGTGTGTGGGGGTATGTGCAGAGAAGGCAGCCACTGAAACACCTGGAATGGAGCTTGGCCCAGGATTTTGACCCAGTGATGACATGGGAACAGGGAGAAATATCCATGGCAGGATGGCATGCAACTTGGAGGGCAACTCGCATGTGGTGCCATGCTGCTATTTAGAGGCTTCCTCTGTCGAGGCAGTGGAACCTGCTCACAGAATCATGATGGAGCAGGAGTAGGCCATTCAGCCCATAGTGTCTGCAGTGGCTCCCCGGGCACTTTGATTTAGTGCTAAATGCACTCCCTTTCCCCACAGCCTTGCAAAGTGTTTCTAATTAAATAATCATCTAACACCCTCTTGAATTGAACCTGCCTCCATCACACTGCCAGACTCTAATCACAATTTCTTTGGTCACCTCACATTTGTTTCTTTTGCGAACACTTTAAATCCGTGCCCTCTGGTTCTTAATCCTTTTGCGAGCAGGAACAATTTCTCCCTACCCAATCTGTCTAGACCCCTCATTATTTGAAAACTTCAATTAAATCTCCTCTTAGTCTTCTTTCTTTCTTGGACAGTAGTCCCAACTTCCCTAATTTTTCCTCATAACTGAAACATCTCATCTTTGGAACCATTCTTGTAAGCCTCTTCTGCATTTTCTCTGATGCGTTCACATCCTTCCTACATTGTAGATCCCAGTACCATACACAATACTTCAGCTGAGGTCTTCGTAACTTCCCTGCCTCCTGTACTCTGTGCCCCTGCTAATGCAGCTTAGAATACTGTATGCTTTATTAACAACTCTTTCTCTACTTGTGCTGCCTCCTTTAATGATTTATACATATATACAACCAGGTCTCTCTGTTCTCCCCACACCTTTAACAATAATGTCTTTATTTTCTACGGTCCCTCCATGTTCTTTGTACTGAAGTGTATCACTTCACAATTCTCTGCATTGAACTTCATCTGCCAAATCCACCAACTTGCCGGTGTCCTTTTGAAGTTCTACACTGTCCTCCTCACAGTTTGCAATTTTCCACCATCATCCTCAACTTCACACTACAATGACGACAGTAAATCTACAATATAGCACAAACATCCTTTCCCTGTCATCTGAAATAACAAGGTGTAGAGCTGGATGAACACAGCAGGCCAAGCAGCATCATAGGAGCAGGAAAGCTGACGTTTCGGGCCTAGACCCTGTCATCTGAAGCTTCAGCCCAAACGCGGTGGCTCAAAAGGTAGGAACCCTTTCATTGTGCCAAGACTCCGAGAACCCAACTCCTTTTTTTTTTAAAATGAAAAGCAGTTTGCCTCAAAGTTAACCACTCAGTTACAAACACTTCAAAACCCAGCTCTTAAATACAAAGTCCAATGACTACCAACAGCTGTCAATCAATTCTGGAGCTGTTCAGATTGATCCTTAAAGGGACATGCATTACAAACACTGACAATTTGATTGACTTGGCCTACCTCATTCCAAAAGGATCTTCAGTCTCATTAAACTGGACATTTCTTCCAATTGCAAGAATATACTTTCTTCATAAAAATATAAAGTACATACAAAAGTCCCAAAAACAGTTCTGTACAGATTTTGCACAGAGAACAACAATACTTCAGAATTTCACATTGCGCACAGTTTCCATGCAGTTGCAAAACAAAGCCATTTTCGACTCATGAAAGGAAAAGTATTTACATTTGTTTTAAGGCAACGAGGGGGCTTTGGATCTTAACAGACACGTGTTACACTTTGGTAGAAAGACCACAGACAGTGGTCTTTCCCCACTGTGCCTTGGCGGCAGCTGCCCCAAGCTGCAGTGCATCCCTCAGCATGTAGCCCTGGAGCTTGGAATTTGCCAGTCTGTAACACTCTATCAAGGTCAACTCTTTACACTGGAAGACCAACAGGATTTGGGCAGACCAAAGAGCATCTTTCACCGAGTTGATGGTGCTCCAGGCTCAGTTGATGTTTGTCTCAGAGTGTGTCTCGGGGAGCAGGCCATACAGCCCAGACTCCAGTGTCACGGAACTGCTCGAAATGAACCTCAACAAAAACCATTGCATCTCTCTCCAGACCTTCTTTGCAATGGCACACTCCAGAAAGAGATGTGTTACAGTCTCTTCGCCAGTGCAGCCACTTCGAGGGCAGGGTGCGGTGGCACAGAGAGTCTGGGCGTACACGAAGGATCTGATAATACTTCTGAACACAAGCTACGAGTGTCTGTTCTTCACTGTCCCCTTTACTTTATCACATGAGGAATTAAAGTCTTCTGTTGTTAATAGCCTGTGCTGTTTATACCTCTCTGTAATGTCCTTACAGAATTAGAGTCATACAGTCATAAAGCACGGAAACAGACCTTTCGGTCCAACTCATCCGTGCTGACCAGACATCCTCAATTAATCTAGTCCTATTTGCCAGAATTTGGCCCATATCCCTCTAAACTCTTCCTATTTCATATACCCATCCAGATGCCTTTTAAATGTTGTAATTGTACCATCTTCCACCACCCCCTCTGGCAGCTCATTCCATACATGCACCACCCTCTGTGTGAAAAAACTGCCCCTTAGGTCCCTTTTAAATCTTTCCCCTCTCACCTTAAACCTATGCCTTCGAGTTTTGAACTCCCGACCCAGGGAATAAGACCATTAATCTCTGTGTATTTCAGTCAGAGATGTATTATATTCTCTGGTCTACTTGCCTAAAACACTATAATATGGAACAATAACAGAAATTGCTGGAAAAGCTCAGCAGGTCTGGCAGCATCTATGTAGAAAAAATCAGAGTTAAGGTTTTGGGTCCGGTGACCCTTCCTTAGAACATTTTGACGGAGGGTGTTCTGCAAATATAGGACTATGGGATCTATTATGCCCATATGCAAGGGAAGATGGGACTTGGGTTTAATGTATCATTTGAGAGAACTCCGAGAGTGCAGCACTCCCTCGGTTATGCACTACATGCCTGGACTGTGCACTCTGGACTGGGGCTATATATTCACCATTGTGAAACACGTTAGGCAAGCCTATGTTCAAAGACACAGCCACATAGGAGTATTCAAAGGGGGCATGAAGGGCAATTAGGAAGGGGAGATGGCCATTCAGCCCCTTGAACCTGTTCTGTGATCCTGCGAACCACAGCTATGCTGTACTGGACTCCATTTGCTGATCTTATACCGTATCTCACAAAGAACCATCACTGTCAATCCCAGCATCTCACCCACAGTGTTTGAGAGTAACACAGAGTGCCATGTTTCCATGACCCCATGTGTGAGAAAAAAAAACTTGCTGATTTTACAGAGATAACAAGGTGTAGAGCTGGATGAACACAGCAGGCC
>NW_025977871.1:0-6761 GCF_021869965.1 Rhincodon typus | reverse complement strand
ATAATGGACCGGACAGTATAAATTCCAAGTGGAGTAGAACAACATCATTTCATCGGAGACCTCACTGATGATACTACCTGGCATGGTGACAAAACATCTGAATGAAAACAAGCCAGCTCAGCGAGCAAGTCAGCAACCTCACCCACAACCCGAGCTACAGATCTTTGCTAAAACTTTAGACAGACAATGTTCCTGGTACACCTAAAACACTGGAAGTTAAAACCAATGAGAAAAAATAAACAGATGCCTGAGGTGTGCTGACAGCCACACATGAATCAACGCTGTCTGGAACATCTTACCTACTGATTGTTGTACGTATGATTGTAAATATTGTGAATGTTTTTGTTGAATAACCTCTGATGTAATGGGAGAGGGATGTTTTGTATTTGTGTAAGTATGGTTAACTGTCACTTTAACAGTCCAATCACATGATGTAATGATGACGCTATTGGTCAGTTTGGGCAAGAAACAGCTTTATCTAACCTTGCAGTCTGTAGAGTAAATATCTTCATAATAAAGCACTTGCTGTTTATACTTTGGCATTTTGGGTCCTTCTTAGAACTTAACAACATAGAATATAAAAAAAAAGTTTTTAATTTGAGCCTTTCTATCCACTCCAGTTTCCACTGTTTGTTGAGCTCTCTTCAACTTCTTTTTGGCTAACTCATTTGTTTTAGTGAGTTTCTTCCTGAAATATGGGTCAGAAGTTTAATCTCTGAGCTAGGCTTTATAACTTTCTTATTAATCAATTTAAGGGGTCTTCTCACCTCATATCAATTCAAAAGGACTGAATCACACATGGTAAAAAGGGAATTCCCTTATTTCAAACATTAGGAGATTCCAGACAATAAACTCTAATCATAACTGTTAAAGTCTGATGCCATGTTTCCAAAATTAGATTGCGTGGGAAGACAGTACAGGAGTTCCCTGTGGCCATTCCCCTCACAATCAGGAATACTGTTTTGGATACTGTTGAGGTAGATGACCTCTCATGGGAAAGCAACAGCAGCAGGCAGGTCAGTGGTATCACAATAGGCACAGTTGTACAGCAGGAAGGGTCAAAGCATCGGCAAGCAGTTGTAATAGGAGTCTCTATAGTCAGGGGCACACATAGACGTTCCTGTAGCCATTACTCAGACTCCAGAATGTTGTGTTGTCTCCCTGATGCTAGAGTCAAGGATGTCTCTGAGCGGGTACATGATATTCTGAAAGGGGAGGGTGAGCAGTCAGAGGTTGCGGTTTATATTGGTAATAACGACATAGACAGGAAGAGAAAATGAGGTCCTGTAAAGGGAATTTAGACAGTTAGGTAGGAAGTTGAAAAATGGGATCTCTAGGGTTGTAATCTTGGTAATTATAGAGGGGTATTTTTCTGACTGGAGGTCTGTGTCCTGTGGTGTTCCGCAAGAATCAGTGCTGACACCTCTATTGTTTGTAATATATACAAATGATTTGGAGAAAAATGTCAGTGGTCTGAATTATAAGTTTAGAGATGACACAAAAATTGGTGGAGTTGTGGACAGTGAGGAAGGTTGTGAAAGGACACGGCAGGATATAGACCAGTTGGAAAGTTGGGCGGAGAAATGGCAGATGGAACTTAATCTGGACAAGTATGAGGTGATGCATCTTGGGAGGTCAAATGCAAGAGGAAAATATGCAGTAAATTCAAAAATGGGGAATTTCTGAAGAAGGGTCTTGGCCCGAAACGTCAGCCTTCCTGCTCCTCTGATTCTTCCTTGCCTGCTGTGTTCATCCAGCTCTACACCTTGTTATCTCAGACGCATGGATAGGGTGGATAGTCGGAGTCTTTTTCTCAGGGTAAAAATGTCAAATACTAGGGGGCATAGATTTCGGTTGAGAGGTGGTAGACACAGATACAATAGCAACATTTAAAAGGCATTTAGGCAGATACATGAACAGGCTGGGAATCGAGGGATATGGACCATGTACAAGTGGATGGAAGTAAATTAGAATGGCATCATGGTCGGCATAGGCATGGTGGTCTAAAGGGCTTATTCCTGTTCTATGTTCTATATAAATTCAAAATTCCAGTTGTTTAGTTTGACTTATTGGGGTAAAAAAATGTTAAATACAAAAGAGAGCTGAATAAAAAAAATCATTGTATTGAAGTATAAACAATTTATTGTCATGGCTCAGTGGTTAGCCTTGCTGCCTCACAGCAGCAGGGACCCAGGTTCAACTTCACCCTTGGGCGACTGTGTGGAGTTTGCACATTCTCTTCGTGTCTGCATGCGTTTCCTCCGGGTGCTCTGGTTTCCTCCTGCAGTCCAAAGATGTGCAGGTTAGGTGGATTGGCCATGCTAAATTGCCCACAGTGTCCAGGGATGTGTATGTTAGGTGGATTAGCCATGGGGAATTTAAAGTTATAGGGATAGGGTAGAGGGTGGGTCTGGGTGGGCTGCTCTTCAGAGGATAGGTATGGACTCGATGGGCTGAATGGCCTGCTTCCGCACTGTAGTGATTCTGTGATGCTATAATAACGTTAAAGGTGAAAAACCAGCCTGGTGCCATTTCTTTAAAATTCAAAAGGATGTAAATTTCATGGCTATGAATTAGAAAGCGTGTGACTCATCCTTGTTGTTTAAATGGGTGTGAAATGAAGGGAAAAGAAAATTGCTTGAATAAACAGCTCTTTCCCCCATCTTGGAAAATGGAAATACAGACTTTTTTTCAATTTTAAGCATTTCAATGATCTTTAAATGCATAAAAATATTTTAAAGTGAAAATAGGACACTTCTGAAACATAGAACTTATTTCAACTTTAATTTAGAGAAAAGAAAGAAAAGTCTGGAAAAGCAAATAAGCTAAAAGAAAAAATAATCATTAAAACAGCAAAGCTTCTGAATGATAAAGCTTTATGAGAAATTAAATTTTTAGCATCCAGAAATTAAAACATAATTACAATGCTTAAAAACTTTATGAAGAAGATTTAATATTTTATATGATTCAAGTGATGCTACAACTCACTGTTCCAGACATGGAGCTAAACACACTTTAACACACCAATGCGACTTAAAAGTGGACCATTTCCAGAATATGCAAAAATCAAAAACAAGCTTTGATTCGCAGAATTAATAATGCTTATTTGCACAGTGAGGTTAACACCTTACAGTAAGTATCAATGGAAGAAATGCCAGAAGGTGTACCTTCTTTAAAAGATGTGTCATTACATATAGTGGTTTGCCACCTTTGGAAGATACAACTCAACCTTCCTTGAGGTAATAGGTATCTCCTCTAAACCAGGTTTGACACAGAACATACAGGGTAATAGTCATCCAACTCATTTCAAACTTGAGGCAAGGGTGAGTGTTATTGTATTATTAGGAAAAATACCTTTCATTGATGAGAAAGAAAATACAACTGTTTGACAGATGGTGCATGATGCAAGCAGCACACCTCTCAAAATTAAAGGAATGCTGGGATTACTTCAAAAATACAGACAACAACCTTGTGTAGAACAGGTGTACATTGTCACAAAAGCAACTCTTGTCACTTCTAAACAGAAAGACAAGGTTTACTTATAAAATTGTATAACCCAAGCAGCTTAGAAGCTAAATATTAATGATCAATATAACTCTACGCCACAATAGGAAGACGCCATAGGTCTAAAAAGAATACTCGCTGAACCCGAGAGAAAATAGAAGAACACCATTTGGAATAATTGCGTTAATGTGCCACAGCTCTTCATAACTGAGAAGGGAAGATATGACTGATTTCACAGCTTAGAGAAATGATTCAATTCTCTTCAAACTGCAAATTAATCTTCAGAGGCTGATCATTGCACTTCTTTGACACCGTGACGTTAGGAGTTGGTATTAGACTCTTGATGCAGTCAATTAAGCTGTTTCAAAAAATCACCAGCAAAACAGCATCGTCAGCTTTGCTGGCTAACTCTGAACCTAATAAAATGATATTGTTATTTAAAAGCATACAAGCTACAATAGAAGGTTCACATGCAAGATTAACAATGCCAACAGGAGAAGATTACTTTTTTCAGAAACACAACTATGTTTTCGGACATAACTTGAGGAAACTAAAGAACCTCCAATGCACAAGATTGTTCAACAGCAACATCAGCGCCAGAGTATGTCCTTTGCAAAGGCCATTCATGAAATGACAGATTTAGTTAGGTTCCAGAATAGCAATGAACCGAACTGAATGTTTTGACCCAAGCAACAGACTGCCAAACAAACCAAGTTGTCGGCCACTTATAAAGTCAGCGAGATAGATTGGTGATAAACTGACTTTGTTCATTTGAAACAATAGCTTAAAGATTTAACAACCATAAAAAAGCTTGGGTGGTGATTTTGTATAAGGCAGTTAGTACCTAAAAAGGCTTTCCTCCACCCATCAAGTCATAAAGGACTGTTTTGGGAGGAACTAACCAATGTTCTGGTGCGGTTCCTGTTCAGTATCAAGTCTATGTAGCTAACAGTATCGTGAACTTACTCTCAAGACCAGTCTGATGTCTCATAAGAAACTACCACGTAATTAACTAGCTGTCATGTAGTATAGCATGAATAGCTCAGGCATGCTAAAGACCTGATTGTTTGAATCAAAGGGACAGACTGTAAAATAGGTATTGTTGGTTAGCTGGTAGTAAAGGAACTTTAGAAAAGTACACATTAAAGACTGAGTGAGAGGGCTTGTTGATGCTCCTTACGGGTGTTAACCATATCTGGGGACATTGCGTATAAGACACTGCTGGTGGAAACAACTTGAAGGCCAAATCTGTTGAGTGAAATAGTGGGAGATCATTTGCCAATGGCTGAATTGGACACTGTGAAACTTCACTAGGTGTCACATTTTCACAGAAAGTGATGTGGGTGATTGCAATTTTTTGGTGCATGCTTTTGTTGTACTGATTATTTAAAGTGAAATTCTTCTTTATGCAATTATGTCCTTCCTGTAAATTGGAGACCAGAACCATACATAAAATTCTTGCTGTAGCCTAACTAGCGTCCGGCATTACTTCTGTAATAGCCTAGGATTCATTTCATCTGGCCCTGGCGATTTATTCCCCTTAAGGAGGTATGATTGTCCAATAATTTTGATTGATTCCTTTCATCAGAGCTGTAATTTGGATTTCCTTTTCAGATTATTGATTTCTACTGGGATCGTAACACCAACTATGATCTTTGTGGCACACTGCTGGTTACCTGCCAACCCTGAAAATTATCTATTTATTCCTCAATCCATGCTAACATATTAATATTCTCCATCCCACAAGCTCTAATTGTTAGAAACAGCCTCTCATACGCTATCTTATCAAATGCTTTTAGAAAATCCATATACCACATCTACTGTTTTCCTTGTTCTCTAGCTGGCTTGTTCCAATGTTAAAAGCTGACAGATTTGTCAAACATGATTTCCCTTTCATAATCCTGCAGTTACTCTGCCTAATTATGATCATCTAAGTTAACTTCTCTGATAGTTTCTCTATTCTTAATCACCGTTGTTTAGAGCTGTTCACTGAGCAAAACCACAAAATCTTCTTCAGATATATGCCTCACAAGTTTTTGTCTTTTTAGAAATCACCTCCATGCTATTTTTTTATATCCAGAGGATTGCCTTTACTTACTGCTCTTGTACATTTCACTTCTCGTCTTGGGCTGAAATATTGATTAATGAGACTGTGATGAATCGTGCGTAAAATATATTACCATTGTTTTGGAATTTGGATTTTTTAAAGAAAGCAAATGAATGTTGGTTAGTGCTGTGGCAATTTTGATCAGAAAGTAATTCTGGAATAGTGACCCATGTGTGCCAGTTCCAAAAAGGTATGTGACTGCAAGCATGGGCTTGGGACAACCCCTGGAGTGTTAATGGAAGAAAACATTATGGCAGGCAGTGCAAAGACATTATGCCATTAGTTCAGTTTTCAGTTCAAAAGCCACCAGTTGAGAAGAATTAAGAGATAAGTTCAGAAGCAAGTTTTCGTTTCTCTCCTAGTAGGTTTTAGCTCAGCCCAGTTCAGAGAAAAGTAGTCATTGCAGTAGCAGTGTTTTTTTTCCAGCTTGTAAAGGTTCCAAACCAGGAGAGATTAGGAAAGAAGTCCTCAGTTGTTGGAATTAAACACATGTAGACTATTAGAATTGTGAAAGGTTGCCATCAGATTCAGAGCGGAATTGGAAAATAGTCTCAGCAGTTCAAAAGAGAGAAACTGGAAGGAGTCAGTTAATTAGAAAATTAGAGAATTCTCTGAATTTAAGTCTCTTATATGGAAAATGTTAGGAAACAGGGTGAAACTTTTTTTAACGTGTGGTAAGATTTTTCTAACTAATATATGTTCTTTCTCAGAGATAGTAGGAACTGCAGATGCTGGAGAATCCGAGACAACAAGGTGCAGGGCTGGATGAACACAGCAGGTCAAGCAGCATCATAGGAGCAGAGAGGCTGACGTTTCGGGCCTAGACCCTTCATCAGAAAAGGGGGAGGGGAAGGGGGTTCCGAAATAAATAGGGAGAGAGTGGGAGGCGGATAGAAGAGGGATAGAGGAGAGGATAGGTGGAGAGGAAACAAACAGGTCGAAGAGGCGGGGATGGAGCCAGTAAAGGTGAGTGTAGGTAGGGAGTTAGGAAGGGGATTGGTCAGTCCAGGGAGGACGGACAGGTCAAGGGGGCGGGATGAGGTTGGTCGGTAGGAGATGGAGGTGCGGCTTGAGGTGGGAGGAGGGGATAGGTGGGAGGAAGAACAGGTTAGGGAGGCAGGGACGAGCTGGACTGGTTTTGGGATGCGGT
>NW_025977870.1:6568-6762 GCF_021869965.1 Rhincodon typus | reverse complement strand
CGCTTGGGAACCCTGCAGCCCAATGGTATCAATGTGGATTTCACAAGCTTCAAAATCTCCCCTCCCCCTACCGCATCCCAAAACCAGTCCAGCTCGTCCCTGCCTCCCTAACCTGTTCTTCCTCCCACCTATCCCCTCCTCCCACCCCAAGCCGCACCTCCATCTCCTACTGACCAACCTCATCCCGCCCCCTT
>NW_025977870.1:0-6468 GCF_021869965.1 Rhincodon typus | reverse complement strand
AACCCCCTTCCCCTCCCCCTTTTCTGATGAAGGGTCTAGGCCCGAAACGTCAGCCTCTCTGCTCCTATGATGCTGCTGGGCCTGCTGTGTTCATCCAGCCCTGCACCTTGTTGTCTCGGATTCTCCAGCATCTGCAGTTCCTACTATCTCTGAGGCAAAACTGGTTAGTCGGCGGGACACGACTGAACCGTGGGCGGGGCTCAGCCTTGCCGGGGCGGGGCCATGGCCGGTCTGTGGGTGGGACTGACGATTCGCGCAGGCGCATTGCAGTCGCTGGTTACTTGCCACCATGGAGATGAGCACTCCCATCCCGCAGCTAGTGGAGAGTTTTAGAAAGCAAAAGGCTGACTATTCATGTAACAGTCTGGCAGGGGGTGACAGTAGTAATAACAGGGAGATTAATAGATCCGTGCAAACGAACCAAGAAGGTGAGTTCAGCTCCAACAGTCAGTGCGACCACAACAGAAAATAAATAATAATTTAAAGGAGAATCTATAGCCGCTGAACAAACCTCGTGATGAGGCGGAGCGGCCTAGTGCTCCTGCTTCTCTCCCCTGGGGCGAGGCCTCTGTTTGCAGCCTGTTGTCTCCCCGACTCTAACTCGTTTGTTTCCCTGGGAGTGGTGGAGGAAATCGAGGTGATTAATTAAATAAATTTATCATTCTTGGCCCCGCCAACCCCAACAAAATAACCAATAATTTACAAACTTTTAAAATCTTCAAGGGCCTGGGAAAACTCTGGGTTTGTTAACAAAAAATATCTGAATATTTTCTGACTCAAACCGGAA
Source organism: Rhincodon typus (assembly GCF_021869965.1). NCBI lineage: Eukaryota > Metazoa > Chordata > Chondrichthyes > Orectolobiformes > Rhincodontidae > Rhincodon > Rhincodon typus. Next base: position 5,681 of record NW_025977870.1, on the reverse strand, counting down.
GGGTGGGAGAAGGACGTGACAGATACTTTTCCTTCTCTTCATGTTTATTTGAAACTTGTGAAATTCCGTTTTTAATTTGAAAGATGAAATGTTTGAAGGACTGATAAAACAGTTTTATATACACGATGTGATTTTATATGCACATCGTACCCTGGGGTTATTCTCAGCTTGACAATTCATGAAAAATTAAAGTCATATTAATATTCATCTTGAATTTTAAAATGTACTATGCTTAAAAAGGCAGTTTCTGAATCTTGTACTGTATTTTTTATGGTCCTCATAGAAAGAGTGGCTAAATTGAGGCCACTTTTTTACGGAACCATAAAAAACACTCTTCAAGATTAAAAGTTCTACCTATTATGAAAAGTGCTGTTTCATAAGCACAAACTGTTGTACTAATAATGTAAACTATTATAATGCAAAATGTTGTGTTATCTTGAAATATAAATGCAAATGGACTTCTAGCATTTATAAAAAAAAGTATAAGCAATATTTCAAACTTCACTTACATTTTTATGGAGAATACTGTTTCTGCATTCAAATCACTTATGGCTTATTTCTTTCCCTGTTCAGTGGCAGGAGGAGTAAACTTTGAGAAGAGAGAAAATCTTAAGGTTTAGTCTGTCAATTCAACTAGATTCAAAAACAGGGCTGGCACATGAAATCCTTCAATAGCCTATCACTATTTCCTTTTGATGCTTACCACTTCACGATCTTTCACTTTACAGTTTTGCTGGACTGGTTATATTTCAGTGTTTTAAGTTATTTTGTGTATTAGTAACAGACTTGATAATGCATTCATTCTCTTAATTTAACAGAGGTGTTTGCCCATAAGGTTTTTGGGAAATTTAACTTTTTAAACATTTTCAATTGAATGTATTAACCTATTTATTGCTAATTTGTCAGCATAGTTTCAACCATGAAAAGCTAAACAGACAAAATGTAGATAGCAAGTAAAGGGTTATAGAATCCCTACAGTGTAGGGGCAGGCCATTCAGCCCAGTGAGTCCACACCAACCCTCTGGGGAATATCCCAACCAGAACTACCCCCACATTTCTTACCCTGGACACAATGGGCAAAGTAGCATAGCCAATCACCTAACCTGCACGTCTTTGGTCTGTGGGAGACCGGAGCACCCAGAAGAAACTCGCGCAGACGCAGGGAATGCCTGAGGCTGGAATTAAACCCAGGTTCCTGGCACTATGAGGCAGTAGTGCTAACCACTGAGCCACCATGCCCCCATCGTGGCCATCAAGTTGATGTACACATTAGGGTCAGTGAAACTTGCATAAATATTTAGAGATCTGTGCTAAAGATCATGAAAATTTCCCATTTTAATTTATGCATTACACCCTAATCACAAATAACTTGAGTATTGCTGAAAAGACATTACACTCACCAAGACAAATGCAACAATGTCAGATTTTTTAAGTGAACAAAAATTTAGACTGTATGAGAAGAAGGTGCTGATTGAGAATCAGCTTGCCAACAAGTCAGCACCTTTTTCTGATGTAGTATAAAATGTTGTTCATTTTGAAATTTGGTATTCATGCATCTGAATGATGGTTAATTAAAACCTTTGACAATGTGTCTCTTTCAGCAGCAATACACCGATAATTCTGACACTTATGTATGGTTTTGACCGGCATTAACTTATGTTCACTTTATCCAGTGGCAAGAAAAATAATTGCACATAATTTTTGACCACTTTCTACTTCCACATTTGTCAAGCTGTGTGGCTTTTCTATTCATTCGCATTAACATTACAGGCAAACTAGCATTTGAAAGGAAAAGCTTGCTGGCTTTGAAAGTGACTTCCTTGTGACCTTAAATGATCTGACTTTGCTGTTTGTATGAGAATAGTTAGTTCAAATTAGAGACCACTAAGTTAGGTACACTAGTCATAATCTAACAAAACTGTCATCCTTCAGGAAGCGGTGTGTACTGCTGTGAATATTATATGTCTGTATCAATGAGTGAACATGGAATCTCACTCATATTTCTTTTTATGCCATCGCTGGACAAGTAAGCAAAAAGTCCAGATTATTGCTATGGAGTTAAGGGTTTAAATTCTACCGTAGCTTCTAGTGGGATTTCAGTTGAATTATTAAAATTAGGAATTCAAAGTTAGTCTTATTAATAGTTACTGTGAAACTATGATTGACTGTAAAAACTCATCTGGTTTGCTAGTGTCCTTTGGGAAGAAATTTGCCATGTTTACCTAATCCAGTCAACATATCCCTCCAGATCTGCAGCAGTGTGGTTAATTCTTAACTATTCTATGAAACGACAAGCCACTCGGTTCAAGGGCAATTCAAATAGGCAACAAATGCTTGCCTCATAATCAACACTCACATCTGATGAAAGAACAAAAAAGTAATCAGAATTAGATAAACATTTTATTTTAATTTTATGTTCCAGTCAACCGTGTTTCATAAAGTACTATTACTGTTAATCAGTCCAGAGAACCTTGGACGTCAAGGAACATACAGTGTTGGATAGTGGTTTAAAAAAAAGCTTATGATCGATACTGAGGGCTCAAAACAGCAAACGCCCTAAAGTAGTATAGAAAGTGCAGGGGGGTCACATACAAAAGAAATTAGGAGAGTGAAGAGAGGATGTGAAAAAACAATGGCAAGCGTCTTCAAGGAAAATTCAAAGGTGTTTAATATAAGGGCAAGAGAATAACTAGGGAAAGTGTAGGGCTCATTAATGACCAAATCGGCAATCTTTTGATGGAGCCAGAGATTTAAAAGAGTACTTTGCATGTGCTTTCACCGTAGAGGAGGATAATGTTGATGTAGAAATCAGGGAGGGGACTTGTGATATATTTGAGCAAATTGGCACTGAGAGGGAGAAGGTAGCTGTTTTAGCAGGCTTGGTTGTGGATAAATCCCCAGGTCCGTATGTGATGTATCCCAGGCTACTGTGGAAGGCAAGGGAGGAGGTTTCAGGGTCTATAACATTAATTTTCAGTTCCTCTCTGGTCGCAGAAGTGATGCCAGAGGAATGAAAAACAGCTAATGTAGTACCATTGTTCAAGAAGGGTGGTAGTGATAAATCAGAAAACTAGAGGGCAGTAAGTCTAGCATCAGTGATAGGGAAACTATTGGTAAAAATTCTGAGAGGCAGAATTAATCGTGCAGTAAGGATTACTTAAGGATAGTCAGGATGACTTTGTCAAGGATAGATCATGTGTAATGAATGTGAGTGAATTTTTCAAGGAGATGACTAGTTTTTACAAACTATATGGACTTCTGTGAGCTTTTGACAAGGTCTCGCATGGCAGACTGGTTAAGCTAAGAGCCAAGAAGATCCAGCGCGTTTTGGCAAATTGGATCCAAAACTGGTTCAATGACAGAATGCAGAAGGTGATAATTGAAGGGTGTGTTTATGACTGGAAACTTGTGTCCATTGGCATATCACAGAGTTCCCTTGCTGTTTGTAGTGATCTAGATGTGAACATAGGAGGTATAATCAGTAATTTACAGACGACACCGAAAACAGTGATCTGGTAACTAGCGAGGAGGAAAGCCTTTGACTATAGAAAGATGTACACAGGCTTGTCACATGGGCTGAACAGTGACAAATGGAACTTAGTCCATTTTGGGAGGCCTGACAAGGCAAGAGTATACATGTTCAACCCAAAGAAGTACAGAGGATTAGAGAGACCTTGGTACACATGTCCGTAAATCCTTGAAGGCAGCAGGACAGAAAGATAAGAGTTAAGGAGTTATAAGGGATATTTTCCTCTGTCAGTAAAGACATTGAGTACATGTTTGAGGGGAAGAAAAGAAATGTAGAATGCCTACAGTGTGGAAAGAGGCCATTCAGCCCATCAAGTCTACACCAACCCTCCAAAGAGATCTCACCCAGATCCCACCCTATTGCATTTTAGCACGGCCACCCACCTAATCATCTTGGACAGTGGGAGGAAACCAGAAATAAGGAGAACATACAGACTCCACACAGTCAGTCGCTCTAGACTGGAATTGAACCCAAATTCCTGGTGCTGTGAGGCAGCAGTGCTAACCACTGAGCCACTGTGGTGCAAGTTTATGAAGAAGCTGTGTATCGTTTTGTTTAAGTGACGATATAGGGAGGATGTGATTTCACAAGAGATGGTGCACAGGAGATTCACCAGGATGTTACCTGGACTAGAATGATTCAGATATGGTGGGAGACTTGATAGGCTGGGATTGTTTCTCTTAGAGCAGAGAAGGCCATGGGACGATCTGATTGAGATGTTATGAGGAGTGTAAATAGGGAGAAATATTTCCCCTTAGTAGAGAGGCCAGTAACCAGGGTCACAGTTTTAAAGTAAGGAGCAGGTTGTTTAGAAGGAATTTGATGAAAATGTTTTTCACTCAGAGGGTACTTACTGCCTAAAAGGGTGGTAATGACAGGAACTCTCAAAACATTTGAGAAGTATTTAGAAGAGTTTTTGAAATACCATAGAATGTAAGGTTACTGGCCAAGTGCTGGAAAATAGGAGTAGAATAGATCGATACTTGATGACCAGGGCAGACACAATGGGATAAAGGATCTTCTTCTGTGCTGTAGAGAACTCTGTGACTCTGCTTTCACAGGGATTTGATAGAATGAAAAGATTAACTTTTATCATTTCAAGTTCAATTTAAACATTTATCTAAATCTTTGGAAGCTAAGATAAGGATCTCGGTATGAGAGGGATGAGCTTCATTCTGACATTCTACTCCTTAACATTTTATGAATTTAGGTGACAATGCAAAATTCAAAATTTCTACCTTTTTTTCATTTATACCCTGTGTATACAGTTTGATGAACTTACATTTGAGTAGGGTGCATTTATGGGTTCACCACCCAAACATGTTTTAAAACAGTTCTGTACAAAATAGCTTTGTATTTTTTAAAATCCAGTTGTGGGACATGGGTGTCACTTTGCCCGTCCTGAGTTGCACTTGAGAACCTGCCCTCTTCAACTGCTGTTTAAAAACAATCATGAAGTGTAGATGAAAGATGGTGTTTGAGAGGTCCTTTCAATATTGTCATCAGTGGTTGATGGTAATTGCACATTGGAGCAGTTATAATGTACATAATTTTAAGCACACCTCGTGCAGTAGATTTCTTGCTGTCTCATAATGGCAGAGTATGCAGTGGACACAGATCTGGAGAGAAGGGAAAACATTAGAGAAAAGGTTAGTGAACTGAGGGCACAATCAGTTTTAAAAATAGCATTATGGTATGTCATTGGACCTGTGATCCAGGGGCCCGAACAAGTAATCCAGTGAATGTAAGTTTGTTGAACATTATCACAGTTTGATCATTTGAATTCATTGTGAAAATACACAATCAGAAATAAAAAGCTAACATTAGTAAAAGAAACTGTGAAGCAGTCAGATTGTTGGAAATGCCCAGCTAGATCATTAATGTCCTTTAGCGAAGAATAATGGCTCAGCTTGGCCTGGATCTGTGACTGCCATCCTTCCCCAATATGGTTCAAGAAGAAAACTGCTGCCACTCTCTGAGGGCGTCTAGGAAAGAGTAATAAACACTGACTAAAAACTGAAAGAACTGTGGGTGCTGTAAATCAGGAACAAAAACAAAGTTGCTGGAGAAGCTCAGCAGGTCTGGCAGCAAAAACAGAGTTAATATTTCGGGTCCGGTGACCCTTCCTCAGAGCTCTGAGGAAGGGTCACCG
>NW_025977869.1:0-6762 GCF_021869965.1 Rhincodon typus | reverse complement strand
ACCGCATCCCAAAACCAGTCCAGCTCGTCCCTGCCTCCCTAACCTGTTCTTCCTCCCACCTATCCCCTCCTCCCACCTCAAGCCGCACCTCCATCTCCTACCGACCAACCTCATCCCGCCCCCTTGACCTGTCCGTCCTCCCTGGACTGACCTATCCCCTTCCTAACTCCCTACCTACACTCACCTTCACTGGCTCCATCCCCGCCTCTTCGACCTGTTTGTTTCCTCTCCACCTATCCTCTCCTCTATCCCTCTTCTATCCGCCTCCCACTCTCTCCCTATTTATTTCAAAACCCCCTTCCCCTCCCCCTTTTCTGATGAAGGGTCTAGGCCCGAAACGTCAGCCTCTCTGCTCCTATGATGCTGCTTGGCCTGCTGTGTTCATCCAGCCCTGCACCTTGTTGTCTCTGGTTAATGTAATGTCCTTTTAAGAAACCATCAGTGGTTGTGTAATGCAAAAATCTGCAACAAAATGCTGATTCAAAAATTTGGTTCATAAAGCTAGGTAAAAACTTACCTTTTGGAATTGGCTCCATGTTGTGTTCGAACTGAGGAAAGAATCTTGGGTAAATATTAATTCCATAAAATTACCATGTTTGAACTTTCATTTTCTGGCCAGAGTGAACTTCCAAATACTGTTTAAACACCTGACTGAATCTTTAATTCCAGATGATAAGATTTACTCATTGTAAATGTACTTTGCTTTAAAAATATCCAAGTGATAGGGAAATTGGGATGTTGAAAATGCAACTCTCTGTGGGTGAGGAGTTTAAAAAAGACGAATTTAACAAAGGAGGTGGGGTTTTCCTTTCTTAAAGTATAACACACTTAATTCCTTGCAGGACCAGAGACGGATAATGTAATTATGTGCAAGAGTTTATGCCCCACCCATGTTTTGAATCCATATTAGATGAATACTAATGAACCCATTCCGGTGAAGTGGAATTGATAGGGTTTTTTTTTAGAAATTGGAGATACCGAATGCTGAACCTGCTTGCAGACTTTCAATGTCACAATACAGTGAAAGATGAGGCACCCTCAACCCATCAAGCCATTCATCAATGACACATCTCAGTAGTTAGAGAACTACTGTGATATTATTAAATGCATTGAGTATCAGGAATCTCAAAACGACTGAGCCTAGATACACTTAAGCACATCATGACAAAAACTATATTAAGACTGACATGCCCTGGTATTCTAAGATATTTAAATGGAATAGTTACCTGAAAATTTAAAGGGAGTCTCGGAAATGATAAAGTGCATGCACAAAGTCTCAATGGTTTCAATGCATAAAAAATGGTTAGTCACTTTGAGGGAGTGAACAGAATATTGAATTTGGACAAATTTATACAGTGATATATCCTATAACTAGAATGAGTTGTCAAGTAACTTTAAAAAAAGGTGGGTCATCTTAGAGAAAGAACAACTAATTTATGTTTTGCCAAAATCAAACAGAAATGTTTGACTTCTGTTTTATAATGTAATAAAGATTATGTTTCATGGCCTACAAATCTCTCCAGTTCTCTGGAACGAGACAGGTGGTAATAGTTATGTTGCAAAATTGGATGAGACAAAGTAGTTAAGGGTGGAAACTGGTGCCAGAATCCAAAAACATTAGAATAGTGGGTTGAAATGGCAATTGAGGTTAAAATGCATTTTCATGAAAAGGAAGTTTAGGTGAGAGCACAAACTGACAGCTTTTTGGTGATGTTTGTGTCCTTTGTCTTTCTTTTTAAGAAAGACTGAATTGGTGATCAAGCCATTATCCAAGGCATTAGGACCATATGTGGAGAAATAAGTAAAACCTCACAGATCATTTGATAAGATCATATGGGAGTCAAGAATGCATGGTCTTGTGATACTGATGTAAGTGTGCATAAGTGAATGTTACCTCAGAGGTAACAGACATGAGGGAATACACAGTAAAAAGAAACATGCACTGAAGAACCAATCTCAGACATGTACACCTACTTGACAAAAGGATTGGTGTGGCCTTGAAGAGCACAAAAACATAGTTTAAACAGTAAGACACTGACACATAATTCATAGAGAAACTGACTAAAACAATGAAAGTAGTATTAGTGAAAGAGAAGTAAAAAGAATTACAATCAAAATAAAAGCCATGATCGGTTATGATGTCAAAGTGTTACAGAATTGAAAGAATATGGACTCTGGGAGGACTAATAGTGGACAGAGTGAAAGGACCAATCAGATGACATACAGATACCACATTTTGAGCATTTATATGATGCATATACTCCAGAGAGCTGGAGAAATTTTGAGATCATGTATGACATTATTTTACTGTTATTGGTGAGGTAATCTGTGGATAGGGAACTGGAGGATTCAAAAAAAGCAAATTAAGGAACCTGAATCTGGAATATATTGAATTTTAGAGCAAATTATGTAAATAGATTAACTAAAAAAAAATTGTAGACGATATTCTAGCTGTCTCAGTCAGATGGCAGCAGTAATTAAAATTAAAGTGCACAGAAAGATCCAAATGCCAGAACAGAAAGGAATCGACTAACAGCCAGCTAGTCTGGCACTGTCTCTTTCTTTTCTCTCCCTCTTGCAGGTTTTAATGGCCCTCACCACATGATCATCAACAAGCAGCAGGAACAGGATCCTCGACCCACAATGGGAGCCGGAATAGATTAAGGTTGCATGTAAATATATGTGATGCGGTTGTGCCGTGACTGTAATAAAGAATATTAGTGATATTAGCATGAGCATGAAAATGCTAAACCTCCGTGGATTCCTCTCAATTTTGATTTCATCGGATCCAGCAGGCAAGTGGCAAAAAGGGAACTTAATGTTAACGTGACTTGCTGATTCAGCCTTGACTGTACATCACTGGTAGGATATATTTAAGTTTGGTCACCAAAGGCCCACTGTGATCATTAATTTGATTATGCCCTATTGTTGTATTGCTCATATTGATGATGGTTATTATCTGATTTGAGTCTGCATCTGCAATTGTAACATGCGTTGTCAAATATCATCAGGGTGGATTGTATAGGTTGGGTTCGAATTGTTGATGACATTCATGTGATGGCGATTCATGTTCCTGTACATGCCAAAGATGGCCCAATCAACTTGTTTTTCTGTACTTGCGGCATGTTATGCTGTACAAGAGAGACAGCTTTGTTCTGAATCATTGGACTTCTCCTCGGACCGGGATCGGGAATGGTTCCAGGAACAAACCTTAGCCTCTAGACCAGCCATCAATCGAGGAGTCTCCAATGGGCAGAAGGGCATGAGACTTATTGTTATTTTTTTCTTTTCTTTTTCATCTTTTTATTTACTTAATAAATGTTCATATTTAAGTAAATTTATGTTGTCGACTCTTCTCTTAACTACATTTAACTGAATCCAAAGAACCATTTGGATACACTTTGTGATCCAAGATACATACTTATCCTCATTCCTGCAATCAGGGATCTTGCATGAGCAAATATTATTCTATGTGTGATCACATAATGAGAGGTGATCTTATTGAAACATATAGCAGGGTATAATAATGCTGAAAGAACATTTTCCCTTGTGAGGGAATCTAGAACCAAGTTGTTACAGTTTCAAAATAAAGGGACCCCAATTAAGATGGAGTTGAAGAGGAATTTCTTCTTTCAGAAAATTGATAATCTTTGGAATTCTCTTTAACAGAAAGTTGTGAAAGCTGAAATCATTGGATATAATCAAAGCTGAGAATGACAGACTTTTGTTTTGCACAGTTTCAAGGGTCACAGGAGGAAAGTGAAGGCCATGATGGGAAGGTGGTGCTGTAATAGTAATGTCACTGGAGTAGTAGTCCATAGGCACAAAGTAATGCTCTGGGGGCATAGGTTCATGTGTCACCAAAATGGCTGTGGGCTTTAAATTCAATTAATCAAATCTGTAATTGAAAGCTAATCAGCAGTATCAAAGATCATGAAACTATCATTGACTGTTGCAAAATCCCATCTTGTTCGGGAAGGAAAGCTGCTGACCTTATCTCCATGTAACTCCAGATCCACAATAATGTGATTTGGTCTTAAATGACAAGCAATTCAATTCAGCGGGAATTAGGAATGTGCAATAAATATTAGTCTTGCCGGTGATCTCATGAAATAATGAATAAAAACAAAATCAGATCAGCTTTGAGCCAGATTCAAGTGGCCAAATTTGCTACATCTGCTCCTATTTCTTATGTGCTTGTAATGCTTTGATATTCGCATGGCTGTGGTACACTTTCTGATTTAAGGAATTTGTTAACTAAGAGGAGAACCATTACCATCTGACTGTGAAGTTTTAAATAAGGACACTACCTCTTTCTCAGAAAAAGTATGACAATGTTTGCTGCCTCGTTAACACCAGAGTTATCCAACATACAAAATAAGAAAAAAACACAGGGTAGAACTAGCAGGAAAATAGCTCTCACTATCTTTTCTCTTTGTAGAGATTAAATTTGATCATAGTTAGTGGGGCATAATAAGATCTAAATTGGTTTTGGGCTGGTAATAGGCTGCACACAGCATTTAACCCAGACAGGAGGTCTGAGGTGTCCTCAATGTTGGTTCTTGGCTCTTGTTTACACTATTTTGGTGAGCTGTCAACATCTGTCCTTCCTCCACATACATCTCTTCTGCATAATACTTTCAAATGTTGTGCAAATTTCTTCACTGGTCAAATGTATTTCCAGAATGAGTTGGAGGCAACAGTAGTAGTGTGGTGGGTGATTATGAAGGCAGTGGCTTTAGAGAACCACTCCTATACCCTATGTTTTCACACCAAATATTTATGGATTTTTTTAAAAAGAAAGTTTTTTATTAGCTTCCTTCTCTTAATTTAAGATGTTGTTGTTGTTCTAAGGCTGCAGTAGCTGCTTAAGAATCCAGAGAAGGACAAATCCAATCCCTGCTCTAATCATTGCAGACAACTTTCTGTAAGATGGCTTAAAATAGACACTAGGTCCTTCAGTTACATAAATAAAGGATGGAATGGAAGGAAAAGATCAAACCACAGTTTATATCATGCCTACTCATATACACATAAACATCCTTGGGGTGCAATGTTTCTTTAGACTGCATCTCATTTTACCTCATTTACATCTATCATCTGGGTAGGATGAGGTCTAATTTCTACCTATGCAATGTTGTTTTCTTTTATTCTCAAAAATCACGTATTTGATTTTCATGCAGTCTGGGAGACTTGGTGAACAGATGAATATGACAGCAGGATCCAACTTCAAGATCTCCAACCTCATTCCCAGGGTTATTGATTTTTAACTAGTGCTGTTTAAAGTGTGGCCTAGTTTGGTTCATGAGCCTGGACTCTGGATGTCCAATGTAGACAGCACCTTGTAGGGAGAGCGATGTCCTTATGCTCCTCAACTTGTATGGAGTCAGGCCAGATTTTAAAGGACTCGAGGTTCATGAGCCTTCCAAAGTATCATGAACTGCAGTCTGGATGAAGGAACCTTTTGTAAGACAAGTTGGAACTGTCTTAACTGCGATCCCATGCCAAGCTATGCTCCTGCACTCTCATCCTATGGTACTACACGTCTTGCATGACATCTCATGCCCCTCCATCCCTTCACCCATGGCGCCTCATACCATCCATGTGAATCTATGGCACTTTCATGCTCTTTTAGTCACTATATAATCTGTATAGAACTTAGCGACAATAGGATATATTAAAAAAAACTTTAAAAGTCCATGTATTCATAAAAATTGCTGTCACTACAGCTCATTAAAACTGTCAATTATCCATACCTCCTAAAATCTCAATAGCAGAAATTTCAATCACTTGCAACCTCTTTACCTTGTGTAAATAAACATAGTGAAATTTATAGAGTAACTCAGGGATGTCTGGGCTCTCAGTTAAGATTCATTATGCAATCCTAGGCATGAGGTAGCATGGAAGGGGCACGGGGAGTTTGTGTGTGTGTGTGTGTGTGTGTGTGTGTGTGTTGGGGGAAGGTGTGGTGGTGGGGACAGGGGCGATATAGGGGAGGTAGTGGTGAAAATCAAAGTTGCGTCTCTGCAGCCTGTTTTAACTGGGATGAGTATACAAAGCTGGGAACTTCACCAAGTCATCCCATCTGCCTTAATGATGAAAATCCAGCACCTTAACTTCCATTTGTCTGTTGATTAGTAATGCTGGGCAAAGAGCAATTAAGTAGATGGGTCCGCTTGGTGGCCTGCGAATCATCAAAAACAGGATTCTAATTTGTTTAGAGATATAAGAACTGCCAATGCTGGAGTCAGAGATAACACAGTGTGGAACTGGAGGAACACAGCAGGCAAGGCAGCATCAGAGGAGCAGGAAAGCTGACATTTTGGGTTGGGACCCTTTCTCAGAGTTGTTTTCTGCAATGACTCCATAAAAAGAGGCAAGAAAAATGCTTGTTACAAAATCAAGAAAAAGGAACAAAAACAACAACAGAAATTGCTGGTGAAACTCAGCAGGTGTGGCAGCATCTGTGGACAGAAAGCAAAGTTAACGTTTCGGGTCCAGTGATCCTTCTTCAGAGTCGAGAAAGGATCTTATTCTCTGATGAGAAATGAATGGTCCAGTTGGCATTGGTTTTATACCTTGCAACATAGATGTAAATGTGACATGAAATTAGCATGGGACAAACACAGTGCCTTGCCTGTACATCTGTGGTCATCACAACATAGTGCACCGGAGAGAACATGAAAGCGATGCTACGTCGGTGCATTAGATGTCATGCAAACTATAACTTAAAGATTCTTTTACAATTACCTTACACTATTT
>NW_025977868.1:0-6763 GCF_021869965.1 Rhincodon typus | reverse complement strand
TGCTGCTTGGCCTGCTGTGTTCATCCAGCCCTGCACCTTGTTGTCTCTAAGTTCATCCGCCTTATTTCCGATACTTCTAGCATTGAAGTATACATACCTCAAACCATCTCCGTGTCCACAATTACGCTCCATCAACTGCATTTCTTTATTAACAACCTCACTCCCTGTTGTGTCTGTTGGAAGGCTGAATACCTCATCCTCTGAATTACAAATCTGGTTCCCCACCCCCTGACAATCTAGTTTAGACCAACCCATATAGCTCAAGCAAACCTCCCTCCCAGGATATTTGTGCCCTTCCGGTTCAGGTGCAACCTGTCCTTACTGTACAGGTCCCACCTTCCCCAGAATGTGCTCCAATTATCCACATAATGGAAGCCCTCCCTCCTACACCAGCCCTGTAGCCACGTGTTTAGCTGCACTCTCTCCCTATTTCTTACCTCGTTATCACGTGGCACTGGTAGAATCCAGAGATAACTACACTGTTTGTCCTGGACTTCCGCTTCCAACCTACCTCCCTGTACTTGTTTTTCACACTCTCAGTGCTTTTTCTACCTATGTCATTGGTACCGATGTGTACCATGACTGCTGGTTGCTTACCCTCCCCCTTAAGGATCTTGAAGACACGATCCGAGACATCACAGACCCTGGCACCCGGGAGGCAACATACCATCCGTTCATCTCGTTCACGTCAACAGAACCGCCTGTCTGTGCCTCTTACTATCGAGTCCCCCACTACAATTGCTCTCCTATTCTCCCCCCTTCCCTTCTGTGCCACAAGGCCAGGCTCAGTGCCAGAGATCTGTCCGCTATGGCCTTCCCTGGTAGGTCATCCCCCCCAACAGTATCCAAAAGGTTATACTTATTATTGAGGGGAACGGCCACAGGGGATCCCTGCACTGTCTGCCTATTCCCTTCCCCCTTCCTGACAGTCACCCAGCTACCTTTTTCCAGTACCTTGGGTGTGACCACCTCCTTATAACTCCTCTCTATCACCCCCTCAGCCTCCCGAATGATCTGGAGTTCATCCAGCTCCAGCTCCAGTTCCCTAAGGCGGTTTGTGAGGAGCTGGAGTTGGGTGCACTTCTCGCAGGTGAAGTCAGAGGGGACACCAGCAGTGACCCTTACTCCCACATCCTGCAAGAGGAGCATGCAACTGCCCTAGCTTCCATTCCCTCTACTCTAGATTTCCAGAAGAATGAAAAAAAGCCTTACCTTACAGACCCTCCACACAGTCTTTTCTTTTGGTAAGAGGAGGAGAATGGGTGGGAGATACTATACGTGTAATATTTCGGGTTTAGCCAATGCCTGAGTATATTAGTTCCTTCCTGGCTCGTGTTGTCTCCACACACCCGCTGCTCCAAACAAGAAGGCTGCTACTGCACGAGGTAAGTTTTTATACAGGAAAAAAAAACTTACCTTCCCATCAGCACCCTGGCTCACGCTCCCGCTGCTCCAAACAAGAAGGCCGCTGCTGCACGAGGTAAGTTTTTGTAAGGGAAAAAAACCTTATCTTCCCTTCGGCACCCTGGCTTGCGCTCCCGCTGCTCCAAACAAGCAACATCTTAAAACATGTTTCTTTGACCATCCTAGTGTTGCCTTCTTTGCCCTGTTTTTGATTTTTACCTGATTATGACATAACTTGGGATTATTAGTGTCATAGAGTCATATAGTCAAACAGCATGAAAACAGATCCTTCAGTCCAACCAGTCCATGCCAAGCATGTTCCCAAACTAAACTAGTCCCAAATCCATTTGGACATTTGGCCCAAATCCATCCAAACCTTTCCCATTCATGTACTTACCCAAATGTCTCTTAAACATTGTAACTGTGCCTGCATCCACCACTTCCTCTGGCAGCTCATTCCATATACACACCACCCTCTGTGTGAAAATGTTACCCCTCGGGTCCTTTTTAAATCTTTCCGTCTCACCTTAAACCTATATTCCCTAATAAAAAGGACAGGAAGAAATCTTCCAATAAGGCCATCTTTCTTTCTTCTAAATTCCAATGAGTAAAGACACAACCTACTCAACTTTTCCTCATGGAACACTCCCTCTATATCCAGTATCAGTCTAGTGAACCTTCTCTGGACGGTTTCCAATACCAGTATATCTTTCCTTAGATAAGACAGCCAAAACTGTTTTCATTATTACAGTGGTCTGTTTTGTCTTGTAGAAGACTCCAGGAGAAGAGGGCATAATCTCAGAAAAAGAGAAACACACTTAAGACAGAAATGAGGAGAAATTTCTTCTCTCAGTGGAAAGTAAAGCTGTGGAATACCTTACCACAGAAAGCTGTCGAGGCTGTGCTGCTAAGTATGCTCACAGCTGAGATAGACATATTTTTAATCAATGAAAGAATGAAGTGTCAGAGGGAAAAGACAGGAAAGTCGAACTGAGCATTATTTGATCAGCCATGCTCTCACAATGACTGAGCAGAATGAATGGGCTGAATGGCCTACTTCTGCTCCTCCATTTTGTGGTCTTATTATGGTCTTACCCAAGCCAACAGATCTTACAAATGAATATTACAGATCTTTTTCTCAAGTTTTCCTTCCACTCATCTGTTTTCTCTGTATTTATGTTCCCGTGCGTGCTTGCGTGTGCGTGTGTGAGAATGTCTGTGTGTGTGTGTGTGTGTGTGTGTCTGTGTGTGTGTGTGTGTGTCTTTGTGTGTGTGTATGTGTAAGTGGCATTTATATGGTTATTAGTGCTAAATTTGTAGAACTTAATTTAATTTAATTGTTTACCTGTAGCAAGAATCTAATGGCCCAAAAGTAAATAGTGATTTCTTGTTAAGTACAGAAACCTGGTCTGAGCTTTCTATCAACCTACATCTGAAGATCAGGTCGTTTGAGGATTTTACACATCTTTAACTTTTGTGAAAACTCCAGAAATAGCAAGGCTTGATTTCTAGTGCAGTACCCCAAAGCATCATGATAATGGTTACAAACAACATTTACACATGGAGCAAAATGGATAAATAAAGCAGCCAATAATCTCAACAAAGTGTACATTTAACTTAAAGCGCAATTCTACCCTCCTGCCAAATATCTTCCTGTTTCTGTTATCCTATTAAAAATAGAATTTGTTACTGTTTACAATGTTTTAAAAAGAGAAGATGTGATCCCAGCTGTTGGATTAGTCTAATGGGTTCACAGCCTAACTTTAAAAGCTTTCAAAGCCCCTGAGTTTGGTGGTTAGCTCAGTAGGGGATGATTCTATCATTGTTTCCTCTGTCCTGAAAGAAGTATATTGTTTGCGTGAGCAATTGATGGAAAGCCGGAATTAGAGGCTTTTTTTTGTTTTCTTTAAATTAAAATTGAACTTGTATCACGAAACCATATGTAATGTCGCCAGAAGTAATTTAGGCTAAAAAGAACTGGTGAACAATACAGGTGGCCTTGGTTATTCACTGGATCATGGAATTGGTTTCTTGGCAACTGTAGCCTAGCGTTAACCCAGTATCCTAGGGCAACTAGTGACCAACCATGTGTGACATTCACAGAGTTCTACTTCCATTGACCGTCTGATGTGGAGGAGGAACATCTAGGAGGGCATCTAGCACCTTGAGACTTGCTGTTGGAAAAAAGCAGAAGCCAGGCAAAAACAGCTGCCACACCAACGCCTCAACCACTCCTTCCTGCGACCACCTTCTGCCCCAAGTGTAACAGAGCCTGCAGTAGCCACATACACACTCAGCCTGAGAGTGAAAGAGAGTCATTGTCATCTGTGAGGGACCACCAATGATGAATGATGTCTACTCCCATAAGAGAAACTAGAACATATACAATATGTGCACCACAATGATCTTACTGTTGTCCTAACAATGCAGTTTCATGGGACATATGGTAGGGCCAGCATTTATTGCTCATCCTTATTTGTCCTTGAGAAGGTTGTGGTGAGCTGCCTTCTAGAACAGGTATAGGCCTACAATTCCAGTAGATATATGTGCCTTAGAAAATTCTCTTTATTAGGAAACAGTCTTAATGTCATATGTTATGTTACTAATATGACAATTAGCAGCATTATGGCATGTGTGTCACAATCACCATGCTAAATGATACAGAATTTGAACAGATCCAGCAACTCAAAACTGGCCATCTATGAGGCACTGTGGGCCATCAATAGCAAAATTGTACAATCTGTAACCTCATGGCCTCACTCAACCATTGTCATCAAGCCAGGGGATCAACCCTGGTTCAATGGAGGGCATGCCAGCAGCAGCACCAGGCATATTTAAAAATGAGGTGCCAACCTTGTGAAGTTACCAAACAGGACTACTTGCGTGCCAAGCTGCATAAGCAGCAAGTGATAGACAGAGCTAAGCAAATCCACAAACAACAGATCAGATCTAAGATTTGCAGTGTCACCACATCCAGTCATGAATGGCAGGGGACAATTAAAGGATAACTCACTGGAAGACGATATTTCATGAATATCCCCATCCTCAATGATGGAAGAATCCAAAACATCAATGCAAAAGTTAAGGCTGAAGCATTCACAATAATCATCAGCCAGAAATGCCAGGTGGATGATCCATATCAGCCTCCTCCAGAGATCCCCGGCATCACAAGGTGCCAGACTTCAGCCAAATGATTTCTCCCCATGTGATATCAAGAAATGGCTGAAAGCAGTGGATACTGCAAAGGCTGTGAGACCTGACAACATTCAGCCAAAGTACTGAAGACATGCTCTAGAACTTGCTGTATCCTGAGCCGAGCTTTTCCAGTACAGCTACAACCGTTTGAAAATGCAGTGAAGTAACAATATACATCATTTCATTGTACCCAAAATGAAAACAAAATTAAAGGGAAAACAGAACCTGCTGGAAAAGCATGGTAGCTTGGAATACTCATTAGGTTTCACTAGACTTTCTTGAGCAATTTAGTCAGGACTAGGCACATTGCTGGAGGGAAAATATCCCCATTCTCTTGTTTGCAGAGAATTGGGAAATCCTGAAATGCTGAAGAGCATCCACATTTGAGCAGCCAGGTCACTATTACATGTGGTTGCTTGCTGTATTTAAAAGAGAGTGTGTTCAGGATCATCTGACTCTCTTCTGCCTGCAGTCTCCCACACACTTGCTGTGGTATACATATGAAGCACTCTTCTTTTGTTAGTGATCTCAGCAGTTACTTTTCCAATGGGGAACGGTAATGCAAAATACGTTTCGGTTTTCCACAGGCATGGGTTAGCATGGAATGGGTGGACATGGAAATGTGGGATGAGTGGGGGAGTAGGAAAATGGGAAGGATGAGGACTGCAGAGATATCATTTCTTCTATATTGTTTAAATTAAACCCATTGCTGGTACACTCATATAGGTTTTCCACCCAGAGATACTCTAACAGGGAAATGTGCCATCGTCAAATGAAAATCCCAACTTACAGCCCACTTTCTCACTGCTTGGGTTTGTGGAGCTGGGAAGTGTCCCAGCACTATGCTGCCAATACAATAATACAATCCCTGACTTTTTATATCAGAAATTGCATTTTGAAAGGCTGCAACTAACACAAATTCAAACATAAGTTACATGCAGTGCAAACTGAGTTTCCACAATCTTTTGAACTGATTTTAAATGTCATGCTAAAAGCAGACCCTTTTTGAAAAAATCTGTCTCATACTCATATTGTATGCATCACTCTGGCAAATGTCTGCTATTTTCACCTTTTGACATAGGCCTTCAAGGGGGTTCTTCAAATTAAATACAGGTGCATTGGTAAGTAACTTATAAAAAGCTTCTTAATATTAGAACATATTTATTTACTATAGAAGTGACTACAGTGCACCAACATGAGTAATACATAATTCTGTACAGTTTTTTTGAAGCCTGTTACAGTTCCTTGGAATCAGGCGAGACACAGGTAATGGCCTATTTATTAAAATAATAATCAGCAACGTAAAATAAAATTGCAGATATGCATGCTAGGTCCTTTCAGAAATATTAATCTCTCTTTCACTTTCAGGAGTAGACCGCCCTGCTCTGTGCTCTCAGCAGCTTTGATGTTTTTACAGATTTTGCGCGCTTTTGTCCTTCTTAAATTTCAGGGAAGTGGGGGTCGGAGATAGGGATGCAGTGAAAGAAGCATTTAAAAATAATCAGTTGTGTTTTTCTTTCTTCCCAGCCAAATATTCAAAGTACAACATGCCTTTAAGCCAATCTTTGAATTAAGTAGATGAGAACCTCAACATGAATTAAGAAAGATAAAGATGCAAACTAAGAATGCTGGGAATCTGGAAAATATGACAGTTTAAAAGCTAAAAATACACCGAAGAATAAAGCAATCTGAAAGGGAAGGATGCATTTTGGAGACTTTGTTCGTATTATTTTAAGCATTGCTCAAAAAAGTGACAAGTTGTCAAAATGTTTTGTTCTGTCCTAATCAGGACAGAATCACAAGAATACCAAATTTCAAAGTGAACAACAATTTATACTGCATGAGAATATGGTGCTGATTGGTTGACAAATAAACTCTGATTGAGACATTGCCATGGAGAATACATCAGGGAACAGTGAACAGGCAAAGTAAAACAATTAAACAGAATGTCTCTCTTTTCAGCAACATTCAAGTAACTATTTGTATAATATTTATTGATAGGAAGAAAAAAATGTTGCATAAATCTATCACTGGTCAGTTTATTAGTTGAGCAAATGAAGATTACACCTTGGGAGCAGACGCTGGAATTGGGAGGGATAGCAGGAACTGCCGATGCTGGAGAATCTGAGATAACAAGGTGTAGAGCTGGATGAACACAGCAGGC
>NW_025977867.1:283-6763 GCF_021869965.1 Rhincodon typus | reverse complement strand
GACCCTGACATTGGGTAAGGAAACCCTGACACTGGGTAAGGAGACCCTGACACTGGATAAGACCGTGACACTGGGTATGGAGACCCTGACACTGGGTAAGGAGACCCTGACACTGGGTAAGGAGACCTCGTCACTGGGTAAGACACTGACACTGGGTATGGAGACCCTGACATTGGGTAAGGAGACCCCGTCACTGGGTAAGGAGACCCTGACACTGGGTAAGGAGACCCTGACACTGGGTAAGGAGACCCCGACGCTGTGTAAGGAGACCCTGACACTGGATAAGACCCTGACACTGGGTAAGGAGACCCCGACCCTGTGTAAGGAGACCCCGACAAAGGGTAAGGAGACCCTGACACTGGGTAAGGAGACCCCGTCACTGGGTAAGGAGACCCTGTCACTGGGTAAGGAGACCGTGACACTGGGTAAGGAGACACCGTCACTGGGTAAGGAGAACCAAACGCTGTGTAGGGAGACCCTGACACTGGATAAGACCCTGACACTGGGTATGGAGATCCTGACACTGGGTAAGGAGACCCCGTCACTGGATAAGGAGACCCTGTCGGTGGGTAAGGAGACCTTGACATTGGGTAAGGAGACCCCATCACTGGGTAAGACACTGACACTGGGTAAGGAGACCCTGACACTGGGTAAGGAGACCCTGACACTGGGTAAGACACTGACACTGGGTAAGGAGACCCTGACAATGGGTAAGGAGAGCCTGACATTGGGTAAGGAGACCCCGACACTGGGTAAGGAGACCCTGACACTGGGTAAGGAGACCCCGTCACTGGGTAAGGAGACCCCAACACTGTGTAAGGAGACCCTGACACTGGATAAGACCCTGACACTGGGTATGGAGACCCTGACACTGGGTAAGGAGACCTCGTCACTGGGTAAGACACTGACACTGGGTATGGAGACCCTGACATTGGGTAAGGAGACCCCGTCACTGGGTAAGGAGATCCCATCACTGGATAAGGAGATCGTGACACTGGGTAAGGAGACACCGTCACTGGGTAAGGAGACCCCAATGCTGTGTAGGGAGACCCTGACACTGGATAAGACCCTGACACTGGGTAGGTAAGGAGACCCTGACACTGGGTAAGGAGACCCCGTCATGGGTAAGGAGACCCCGACACTGGGTAAGGAGACCCTGGCAGTGGGTAAGGAGACCCTGACACTGGGTAAGGAGACCCCGTCACTGGGTAAGACACTGACACTGGGTAAGGAGACCCTGACACTGGGTAAGGAGACCTCGTCACTGGATAAGACACTGACACTGGGTAAGGAGACCCTGACACTGTGTAAGGAGACCCCGACACTGTGTAAGGAGACCCCGACACTGGGTAAGGAGACCCTGACACTGGGTTAGACACTGACACTGGGTAAGGAGACCCCAACAGTGGGTAAGAAGACCCCGACAGTGGGTAAGGAGACCCTGACACTGGGTAAGGAGACCCCGTCACTGGGTACGACACTGACACTAGGTAAGGAGACCCTG
Organism: Rhincodon typus; assembly: GCF_021869965.1. Taxonomy (NCBI): domain Eukaryota; kingdom Metazoa; phylum Chordata; class Chondrichthyes; order Orectolobiformes; family Rhincodontidae; genus Rhincodon; species Rhincodon typus. The sequence goes on along the minus strand of NW_025977867.1, from coordinate 5,259 downwards.
ACACTGGGTAAGGAGACCTCGTCACTGGGTAAGACACTGACACTGGGTAAGGAGACCCCATCACTGGGTAAGGAGACCCTGACACTGGGTAAAGAGACCCCGACACTGGGTAAGGAGACCCTGTCACTGGGGACGGAGACCCCAACACTGTGTAAGGAGACCCTGACACTGGATAAGACCCTGACACTGGGTATGGAGATCCTGACACTGGGTGAGGAGACCCTGTCAGTGAGGTGGCTGAAGGACCCAGTCCTGAGAATGTAGTCAGGGTTTTAATGAAGGCTATCACTTTTCTTGTTCAGAATATTGTGGGTTAAGGACAGACTGGATAACTGAACACATCATTCCGGATAGTAAATGGAGATTGTCCAGACCATTAAGGTTGATGAAAGACATTGCTAGGGCACTGTCTGAAGAACATTCAAATCAGCAGAAGGCCTTTCTGCCCCTTGAGACTGCACCATCCAGTATGATCATCGCTGATGTGACTGGAGCCTCCTGATAATGGTTTCTAATGAGAACCTATCTACCTGTCCCTTTAAATATGTTCAAAGACACTGCCTCCACTGTCTTTTCAAGAAGAGATTTCCAAACTCATAACCCTCTGAGAGAGAAACAAAAGCTGATCTCTGTGTTAAATGGGCGATCTTTGGTTTTTGAACAATGACCCCAGCTCTAAATTCTGCCCCAAGAAGAAACAGCTTCTGTACATGTTCCCTGTCATGGCCTCTCAGGAATTTATGTTTCAGCAGCAAAGCAGGCAAGCGAGGCCTAGTCATCTGGCTTCATAATGGTGCTGCTGCCCAACCAGTCTGTTCATTTCCCAGTAGAACTGCATTTTTTACTTAAGACAACCTGCTGATTCTAGGTGTTGTCTCTGGAGCCCAGTCTCCCTGGTTACCATCAATTTCATTAACTAACACCTGAAACAGAATGAAGTCCCAGCACAGAAGGAAGCCCTTCAGCCTCACAGCATAGATATTTCCCAGTGAGGAAGAAGGATTCTAGGAAGGGGATGAGCCAACCCTGGCCAATCAGATGTTAAGGATAGCATCAAACTGCTAGAAATGTGGCAAAGATTAGTGGTAAGGCAGATGATTGGGAAAATTTTAAAAAACTAACAAAAGCAACCAAAAAAACGGAGGGAGAAGATAAACTTTGAGGGTAAACATGCAAGTAATATAGCAATGGATAACAAGAGCTTTTATAAATATATAAAAAGGAAGAAAGAGAGAGGCAAAAATGATCATAGGCCCCTTAGAGATCAACGGGAGGGAAATAATATTCGGAAACAGGAAATAACAGAGGATTTAAAAGAAATACTTTGTGTCAGTGTTCACAAATGAAGACACTGATAACATTCCAAAATTATTAAATATTCAAGGGTTAAATGGGGGAGAGTAAATAAATACAAAAACTATTACCACAGAAAAAATGTATTAGGGAAAATAATGGAGCCAAAGACGGATAAATCCCTGGAGAGAGTGGATGTGTGGTGATTTTGTCCAAGAAAACTTAGATTCTGGAAATGTCTCAGAGAATTTGAAAACTGCCAATGTAATACCTTCATTTAAAAAGGGAAGGAGACAACAAACAGGTAACTGTAGGTCAGAGATAGTAGGAACTGCCGATGCTGGAGAATCTGATATAACAAGGTGTAGAGCTGGATGAACACAGCAGGCCAAGCAGCATCATAGGAGCAGGACTTGTAAGAGTCACTACTGCCATTTCTGAAGAGGGGTCTAGGCCCGAAACGTCAGCCTTCCTGCTCCTCTGATGCTGCTTGGCCTGCTGTGTTCATCCAGCTCTACACCTTGTTATAACTGTAGGTCAGTTAGCTTAAGTCTGTTAGTGGGAAATGTTAGAGTCTGTTATGAAAAAAATACAATGACAGAGCATTAAGAAATACATAACATGATGAAGCAGAATCAGCATAGCTTCCTGAAGGGGAAATCATTCCTGACAAATTAACTAGAATTATTTGAGGATGTAACTAGCAGGATAGATAAAGGAGAAACACAGGATGTAATATATTTAGATTTTCAGGAGATGGTTGATAATGTACTACACATTAGGCTGTTAAATAAGAGATGTTGGAGGAAGTATGTTCACATGGATAAATAATAGGCAGTCACTCGGTTGTGAACAGGTTCCATTCCTGAGTCCCAATTTGTAAGCAAGTCGGAACACAATGCAGGAGAATGTAAAATATCTGTTTTTGTTTGACTGTCTGGTCTTTAACATTACATACCATAGGGATCATGTTTGTAAGTACAAGCATTTGTAAGTTGGATGTTTGTAAACCGGGGACCCCCTGTAGAAGACATACAGTTGGGAAGGGGGGAAGGGGCATTTTCAGACTGACAACCTGTAACCAGTGGAGTGCCACAGGGATAAGTGCTGGGGCCACTATTATTTACAATGTGTTTTATAATGACTGTCATGAGGTCTGCCAGGTGGAATTAATCGAACATGAGTTCCCTGATTGGGGCTGTTAATCTGGTCCCAATCTGGGAGCCCTGGCTGACAGATATAAACAGGAATGCCAGAGGTTCTGTTCACTCTAAGAGCCAGGTCTGAGCTAGCTGGGTCAGTGTCATGTTCTATGCACATGGAAATAAAGCATGGCTTGGTGACAAGATACCGGCCTTCATGGAGTTAGCACAGTGAGAAAAATATGCCCCTGAAGAAATTCACTCACAATAGTCATCTTTGAGTTGAGGTACACATTTCTGGCATCATGCAGCTATTTGGGAAGCTTGACTTATTTGATCCTGCCATTAAAGTCTGTAAAGTCCAATATGTAGTAGGAATGCATTATTTTTCTGGGCAGATGACAATGGGGCAGATGAAAAGCAAGAGTAACTCTCCTGACAGCTTGTGGAGCTGCAGCTTTTTCAATTATTAGGAGCCTCACTTTCCCTGAGGCATCAGGTTTCCTGAGGACATCTCTGAGCAGTTGTGTGATATTCCTAAGGGGAGGGGTGAGTAGGCAGAGGCGTTGTACACATTGGTCCCAATGATGTAGAGGTCCTGAAAAGTGATTATAGGGAGTTGGGCAGAAGGTTAAAATGCAGGACCTCAAGGATAGTAATTTCTGGACTACTTCTGGTGCCACATATTAGCGAGAGTAGGAATAGGAGAATTTGGCAGATAAATGCATGGCCCAAGAGCTGGTTTTGGTTGGGGGAGGGGGGAAGGGGGCTGGGATTCAGATTCTTGCATCATTGGGGTCTCATAAGGGGTAGAGGTGCCCTGTACAAGTGGGATGGGTTGCACCTGAACTGGAGTGGGACCAATGTCCTGGCAGGAGGACAGTGTAGAAGTTAATGAGATCAAGTTAACTAGTGAGGGGAGTGTTGGCGATCCTAGTACTAGACAGGGCAAATAAGAGCACAGCAGAAAGCAAGGGAAGTATGGGTTAAACTGCATCTATTTCAATGCAAGAGGCTTGACAGGTATGGGAAATGAACTTGGGGCATGGATGAGTACATGGGACTGAGATATTATAGCTGTTACAGAAACAGGGCTGAGACAAGGGCAGGACTGGTAGTTCAGTGTTCCTGGATACAGAAACTACAGGCATGTCAGAAATACAAGTAATCAAGGAAGGGGGGTTTCCCTTTTGATAAGGGAACACATAACAACAGTGCTTCGAGAGGGTATTCTTAAGGGGTCATCAAATGAGGTCAAATGGTTAGAACTTGGAAACATGAAGGGGATGGTCACTCTGTTGGGACTGTATTATAGAGCCCCAAATAGCCAGCAGATGTGCAGAGAGATTGCAGATATCTGTAGAAATAATAAAGTTGTATTGGTTGGAGATTTTAATTTTCCCCTGTATTGAGTGTAAAAGGCCCAGACGGGGTGGAATTTGTCAAATGTGTCCAAGAAAGTTTCCTAACTCAATATGTAGAGGCCCCTATTCGGGAGAGTGCAACGCTGGGCCTTCTATTAGGAAATGAGGTCGGACAAGTGACTGAAGTGTCAGTCGGAGAACACTTTGGGTCCAGTGACCATAACTCTCTCAGTTTTAACATAGTTTTGGGAAAAGATGGGGCAAGTCCACAGGTTAAGGTGCTGAACTGGAGCAGGGCCATTTTTGGGACTGTTAGTCAGGATCTAGCAGAGGTGGATTGGGTAAGTCTGTTTGAAGGAAAAGGAATGACTGGCAAATGAGAGGCGTTTAAAAGTGTCCAGGGACAGTATGTCCCTGTGAGGGTGAAGGGGAAAGCTGGCAGGTTTGGGATCCTTAGCTGACGAGGGATATTGAGGCTCTGGTCAGGAAAAAGGAGAAGGCGTACATTGGGTTTAAGCTATCGGGCTCAAGTGAATGCCTAGATGACTATAAATAGTGTAGGAGCACACTTAGGAGGGAAATGAGAAGACCAAAAAGATGGTATGAGATAGATCTGGCAGATAAGGATAGGGATGATCCCAAGAGGTTCTATCGCTATATTAAGAATAAGAGGGTGACCAGGGAGAGAATAGGTCCCCTTAAAGATCAACATGGCTGTCTTTGTGTGGAGCCACAGGAGATGGGGGAGATTTCAGCGTGAGTGAGTGGGTAAATGAATGGCAGGTGTAGTATAATTTGGGGAAATGTGAGGTTATTCACTTTTGAAGCAAAAGCAAGAAGGCAGATTACTATCTGAATGGCTGTAAATTGGGAGAGGGGAGTGTGCAGCGGGACCTGGGTGTCCTTGTACACCAGTTGCTGAAGGTAAGCATGCAGGTGCAGCAGGTGGTAAAGAAGGTAAATGGTATGTTGGCCTTCATTGCGAGAGGTTTTGAGTACAGGAGCAGGGATGTGTTGTTGCATTGTACAGGGCCTTGGTGAGACCACACCGAGAATATTGTCTGCAGTTTTGGTCTCCTTTTCTGAGGAAGGATGTTCTTGTTCTCGAGGGAGTGCAGCGAAGGTTTACCAGGCTGATGCCGGGGATGGCAGGTCTGACGTATGAGGAGAGATTGAC
>NW_025977867.1:0-183 GCF_021869965.1 Rhincodon typus | reverse complement strand
GTCACTGGTTGAGTTGATGCATCCCCATAGTGGGGGTAAATTGTTGTCCCTCAATTTGGTGTCTTTGGGGTGAGGACAAAGCCAGGAAAGTCTGGTTCAGAGTCTGACAGAGGTGCTGTCGTGCTCTGCTCCTTCCTCGGAGTGTCGCTGCTCCTGGATGCCTGGAGCTATGGTGCGGTGGTT
>NW_025977866.1:0-6764 GCF_021869965.1 Rhincodon typus | reverse complement strand
TAGATGATTTGGAGTTGGGGACCACGTGTAGGGTGTCAAAGTTTGCAGATGACACTAAGATGAGTGGCAAAGCAAAGTGTGCAGAGGACTGTGAAACTTTGCAGAGGAGCATAGATACATTGAGTGAGTGGGCAAAGGTCTGGCAGATGGAATACAATGTAAATAAATGTGAAGTCATACATTTTGGTAGGAGTAATAGTAAAAAGGATTATTACTTGAATGGTAAAAAGTTGCAGCATGCTGCTATGCAGAGGGACCTGGGTGTCCTTGTGCATGAATCACAGAAGGTAGGTCTGCAGGTACAACAAGTAATTAGGAAGGCAAATGGCATTTTGTCCTTCATTGCTAAAGGGATTGAAATTAAAAGCAGAGAGGTTATGTTGCAGCTGTACAAGGCGCTGGTGAGGCCACACCTGGTGTACTGTGTGTAGTTTTGGTCTCCTTATTTGAGAAAGGATGTACTGGCACTGGAGGGGGTGCAAAGGAGGTTCACTAGGTTGATTCCGGAGTTGAGGGGGTTGGCTTATGAGGAGAGACTGAGTAGATTGGGATTATATTCATTGGAATTCAGAAGATTGAGGGGGTATCTTATAGAAACATATAAAATTATGAAGGGAATAGATAAGATAGAAGTAGAGAGGATGTTTCCACTGGCAGGTGAAGCTAGGACAAGAGGGCATAGCCTCAAGATTAGAGGGAGCAGATTTAGGACTGAACTGAGAAGGAATTTCTTCACCCAGAGGGTTGTTAATCTATGGAATTCCTAGCCCAGTGAAGTAGTTGACGCTACTTCAGTAAACGCTTTTAAAAAGAAGGTAGATTTTTTTTGAAAAATAAAGGAATTAAGGGATACGGTGAGAACGCGGGTAAGTGGATCTGAGTCCACGAAAGGATCAGCCATGATCTTATTGAATGGCGGAGCAGGCTCGAAGGGCCAGACGGCCTACTCCTGCTCCTAGTTCTTGTGTTCTTGTGTTATTCTTCTCCCCCTCCCCCCCCCGCACCTTGAACCTAGTGAACCTCCTCTGCATCCCCTCAAGTCCCAGTACATCCTTTCTCAAATACATGAATGGCAGAGGTTTAGAAAATCCCAAATTTACATAGGGCAGCATATGAGTGGTCAGCTAGGAGTGTGTGGAAATAATCGAGTCTAGAGGTAACAAAGGCAGAGATGGGAGTTTCAGCAGCAGACGAGCTGAGGCATGTGTGAAAGGAAACAGTTTTAATAATGGCACTAATACATTTTGAAGCTCATTTCACATCAAAACGACACCAAGATTGCAAACGGCCTAATTAAAGCTCTGACTGCTGCTTGGAGTTGGATGGACTTGGTTGTTGGAGCAGAGTTGAAACAGGAAGTGAAGACTTTGGTATTCCCAGTATATTATTAAAGTCAAGTCTTGCGAGGAATGCAAGCCAAGGCTGTGATGATGAGCTATTAACTGTGTTTCTTTGTTTTTTTCTACACTTTAGTAAGCAGGGATGTAAGGTTTAACTTCTAGGCTTGCTTTCCTTGTTTTTCTGCTTTGTACTAAGATTCTATGCAGAAGTACATCTGTATCTAAGAAGGCACTGTAATTGGCAACTTGTAAAATTTTCATTATACTCATGCGAGTGAGTACGTGTAGCAATAAAAGTTGTCTAATTCTAATTCAGAGTCAGTATTGCTTCACAAAGTTGAAATGAAGCCTGACAAACTCACTGGAATTCTTTGAAAGAAGGATAGATACAGCAAAATGGTGGATGCAGTATATTTGGATTTTTGTAAGGTATTTCAGAAGTCTACTTAAGTGAGGACATGAATTTTGAGACAGTATATTAGCATGGAGAGAGGATTGACTAATAGGAAACAGAAAGTTGAGATAAGGGGGCATTTTCAGTATGGCAAACTGTAACTAGTGATATGCCACAGAGATAAATGCTAGGGCCACAATCATTTACAATATATATTAATGACTCAGGTGAGGTAAGTGAATGTATTACAGACAATTTTGTCATTGACACAGAAATAGATGGGAAGGCATGTGGTGAGGATGACACAAAGATCCTACAGAACAAAATAGACAAGCTAAGTGATGGGCAAAAGTCTGGTATGTGGAATATATGTGGGAAAATGTTCACTTTAGTATGAAGAATAGAGGGCATAAATATTATTTAAATGGAGAAAGACTGCAGAAAGCTACAGAACAGAAGGATTGGGGTCATGCCTGACAAATCTGCGAGAATTCTTTTGAGGAAGTAATGAGCAGGGTAGACCAAGGAGAGCCAATGGATGTTATCTACCTGGACTTCAAGAAGGCCTTTGATAAGTTGCCACACAGGAGGATACTGAGTAAGATAAGGGCCCACGGTGTTAGAGGCAAGGTGCTAGCATGGATAGAAGATTGGCTGCCTGGCAGAAAGCAGAGAGTAAGGATAAAGGGGTCTTTCTCGGGATGGCAGCTGGTGACAAGTGGTGTTCCGCAAGGGTTGGTGCTGGGACCACAACTCTTCACTTTGTACATTAATGATCTAGATGAAGGAACTGTGGGCATTCTGGCTAAGTTTGCAGACGATACAAAGATAGGTGGAGGGACAGGTAGTATTGAGGAGGTGGGGAGGCTGCAGAAGGACTTGGACAGGTTAGGAGAGTGAGCAAAGAAGTGGCAGATGGAGTACAATGTGGGAAAGTGTGAGCTCATGCACTTTGGTAAGAAGAATAGAAGCATGGACTATTTTCTAAATGGGGAGATAATTCAGAAATCTGAAGTGCAAAGAGACTTGGGAGTTCTCGTCCAGGATTCTCTCAAGGTAAACTTGCAGGTTGAGTCAGTAGTCAGGAAGGCAAATGCAATATTGGCATTTATTTTGAGAGGACTTGAATATAAAAGCAGGGATGTACTACTGAGGCTTTATAAGGCTCTGTCAGTCCACATTTGGAGTATTGTGTGCAGTTTTGGGCCCCATATCTCAGGAAGGATGTACTAGCCCTGGAGCTGGTTCAGAGGAGGTTCACGAGAATTGTCCCAGGAATGGAAAGCTAAACATATGAGGAACGTTTGACGACTCTGGGACTATATTCATTGGAGTTGAGAAGGATGAGGGGGGGATCTAATTGAAACTTTCAAAATACTGAATGGCCTGGGCAAAATGGATGTTGGGAAGATGCTTCCATTGGTAGGAGAGTCTAGGACCCGAGGGCACAGACTTAGAGTAAAGGGAAGACCTTTTAGATCGGAGATAAGGAGAAACTTCTTCAGCCAGAGAGTGGTGAATCTATGGAATTCACTGCCACAGAAGGCTGTGGAGGCCAGGTCATTGAGTACATTTAAGACTGAGATAGATAGGTTTTTGATTATCAAGGGGATCAAGGGTTACAGGGAGAAACCAGGAGAATGGGGTTGAGGAACTTATCTGCCATGATTGAATGGTGGAGAAGACTCGATGGGCCGAATGGCCTAATTTCTGCTCCTATGTCTTATAGTCTTATGGGAGTTCTCGTCCATGAATCATAAAAAGCTAACATTCCAGTTGGAATGTTGGCCATTATTTCAAAGGGAATGGAGGATAAAATTAGGGAGGTTTTGCTAAAACTATACAATGCACTAGTCAAACCACAGCTGAAATACTGTGAATTGTTCTGAGTCCTTAAATCAGGAAAGATATACTGGCATTGGAGGCAGCCAGAGATGCTCCTAAATCATCCTATGCGTTATGGTCTGACCGTCTCATTATATTTAACTTTGTACCAGTGTGTACATACTTGATGTCATGTTTTTATGATTTTTCTTGGGCTTAGCAAGTAATAAAATTGCTCTATTGTTCACATAGGAAAGCTTTTAATCTGTTCCTTATTGCTACTACAGCCATCAGATGCTTATATTTTAATTAGAGAGGTATAACCTTGGGCTAAACAGAACATAAAATCTTTGTTGTGGCCAATTAAGGAGGTTCAAAAGAAGGGTATACAACAAAAGAAGAAAGAAAATTACAGCACAGGAACAGGCCCTTCGATCCTCCAAGCCTGCGCCGATCCAGATCCTCTATCTAAACCTATCGCCTATTTTCCAAGGATCTGTATCCCTCTGCTCCCTGCCCATTCATGTATCTGTCCAGATACATCTTAAATGATGCTATCGTGCCCGCCTCTACCACCTCCGCTGGCAATGCGTTCCAGGCACCCACCACCCTCTGCGTAAAGAACTTTCCACGCGTATCTCCCTTAAACTTTTCCCCTCTCACCTTGAAATCGTGACCCCTAGTAATTGAGTCCCCCACTCTGGGAAAAAGCTTCTTGCTATCCACCCTGTCTATACCTCTCATGATCTTGTGGACCTCAATCAGGTCCCCCCTCAACCTTCGTCTTTCTAATGTAAATAATCCTAATCTACTCAATCTCTCTTCATAGCTAGCGCCCTCCATATCAGGCAACATCCTGGTGAACCTCCTCTGCACCCTCTCCAAAGCATCCACATCCTTTTGGTAATGTGGCGACCAGAACTGTGCGCAGTATTCCAAATGTGGTTGAACCAAAGTCCTATACAACTGTAACATGACCTGCCAACTCTTGTACTCAATACCCTGTCCGATGAATGAAAGCATGTCGTATGCCTTCTTGACCACTCTATCGACCTGCATTGCCACCTCCAGGGTACAATGGATCTGAACACCCAGATCTCTCTGTGCATCAATTTTCCCTAGGGCTTTTCCATTTACCGTAAGTTCGCTCTTGAATTCGATCTTCCAAAATGCATCACATCACCTTTGCCTAGATTAAACTCCATCTGCCATTTCTCTGCCCAACTCTCCAATCTATCTATATGCTGCTGCATTCTCCGACAGTCCCCTTCACTATCTGCTACTCCACCAATCTTAGTGTCATCTGCAAACTTGCTAATCAGACCATCTATACCTTCCTCCAGATCATTTATGTATATCACAAACAACAGTGGTCCCAACACGGATCCCTGTGGAACACCACTGGTCACAGTTCTCCATTTTGAGAAACTCCCTTCCACTACAACTCTCTGTCTCCTGTTGCCCAGCCAGTTCTCTATCCATCTAGATAGTACACCCTGGACCCCATGTGACTTCACTTTCTCCATCAGCCTACCATGGGGAACCTTATCAAATGCCTTACTGAAGTCCATGTATATGACATCCATAGCCCTTCCCTCATCTATCAACTTTGTCACTTCCTCAAAGAATTCTATCAAGTTGGTAAGACACGACCTTCCCTGCACAAAACCATGCTGCCTTTAACTAATAAGCCCATTTTCTTCCAAATGTAAATAGATCCTATCCCTCAGCATCTGCTCCAGCAGCTTCCCCACCACTGATGTCAGGCTCATCGGTCTATAATTTCCTGGATTATCCTTGCTACCCTTCTTAAACAAGGGGACAACGTTAGCAATTCTCCAGTCCTCCGGGACCTCACCCGTGCTCAAGGATGCTGCAAAGATATCTGTTAAGGCCCCAGCCAATTCCTCTCTCGCTTCCCTCAGTAACCTGGGATAGATCCCATGCGGACCTGGGGACTTGTCCACCCTAATGCCTTTTAGAATACCCAACACTTCCCCCCTCCTTATGCTGACTTGACCTAGAGTAATCAAACATCTACCCCTAACCTCAACATCCGTCATGTCCCTCTCCTCAGTGAATACCGATGCAAAGTACTCATTTAGAATCTCACTCATTTTCTCTGACTCCTCGCATAACTTCCCTCCTTTGTCCTTGAGTGGGCCAATCCTTTCTCTAGTTACCCTCTTGCTCCTTATGTATGAACAAAAGGCTTTGGGATTTTCCTTAACCCTGTTTGCTAAAGATATTTCATGACCCCTTTTAGCCCTCTTAATTCCTTGTTTCAGATTAGTCCTAATTTCCCGATATTCTTCCAAAGTTTCATCTGTTTTCAGTTGCCTACACCTTATGTTGCTTCCTTTTTCCTCTTTGCTAGTCTCACAATTTCACCTGTCATCCATGGCTCCCTAATCTTGAATTCACCTCTACTCAATTAATTCTCAAAGTCATTTAAAAACTTCAGCTTTCTTGGTCTCTTTGCCACTCAGTTGGGAGCCAGACATATAGCCAATTGAGTCAATTTGGAAATCAAGACTAAAAATTGCATGAATATTTAATACCTAAGTCAATTTAAATATGAACATTTGTGCGGAAGTGTGAAATCCTTTCTGGAGGAAAGTACTTTGATTTATCTTGTAACGTTGTACTACAATTTTAATATTGGAATTTCCACATAGGATCCTCTGTATTCCATTGGGATCATTGCAAGTATTTCCCATACATTCCTAAATATCAGCCTTTTGAATTCACCTTGCTTGCGAGTGTTTAGTTTCTGCTATCTGCCAACCAATGTCTTTTTCACTTCTCGCATTTTCAAGTTTTAACTTCAAACTTCATAACCTTGAACTTTAAATTCTTAAACTGGAAATTTGTCAAATACCATTTGTAAGACTTATAAAAGACATTATGGGCTTTCTTAATCTATTCATACCTTTTGGTTATGATCCAGACCAAACCACCATCAAAATATATTAAGAAAAAATCTAGACCCTAGCTTTTCCTCATATTAAAGGTAAGTGTAAAGTGTTGTGTTCTGGATGAAATCCAATTGGTCAAACTACTAGCCTTGAAACAAAACACTCTTTATTCATACACTATAACTAAAACAGACAAAATTAAAGTAAGGGACAACAAGGTGCAGGGCTGGATGAACACAGCAGGCCAAGCAGCATCATAGGAGCCTTTCTGCTCCTATGATGCTGCTT
>NW_025977865.1:0-6764 GCF_021869965.1 Rhincodon typus | reverse complement strand
ATGTTCTATGTTCTATGTAACAGAAAATCATGTTGACATCCCATCAAGTTCAGTTTGCACTCCCAATGGGTGAAATTCTGTGTCAAGTGAAATAATTTCTCAAAATTACTCTTTTGTCTCTAAAATAGAAGGGAGATGAAATCACGAGTACACTACATGCAGTTAAATTAAATAAACTAGAACTCTTGACATTTTATAATTTTTGTGGCACTGTTTAAATAAAATTAGACAACATGGACAGTTTGTTATGAATGGTTAACAACAGATTACAAAATTGTGTAACATTAAGTGCCTATTACTAAAATTTATTGAAAAATGTAGCATGATGCTTAGCTTTATGTTACTTTGCATTAAAATAAAATACTTTTCAACAGATGCACGTCCTGGAGTTTGCTATTCTGGTCTGGTTAATGGTCGCTGTGCTAAAGAAATTCCAAGACCTTTCACCAAATTGCAGTGCTGCTGTGACAGTGGTCGGTGTTGGTCAGCTGGTACAATTCCAGAAATGTGTCCAATGCGTGGAACTGGTATGTCTTGTTTGTGTCTCTTTGTAATGATTCCTATATTTTTTAAAAGATTAATGCATATTTCAGCTAGTCTAAGGTGATCTTTCTTTATGATACAAGGTAACGTTATATAATCTGAGGCTCTGCCATGTGACTTCTCAACAGGAACTTTGTTTCATTGCTTGTTCTTTCTATTCTCTCCAAATGAATGAGACGCTTAACTATAAAGCCAAATTTGGTTAATAAGGAAGGACTCATGAATTTCACATTAAGAAGCTGAATTCAAGCTTGGATTTTTCTTTTGAAACAATTACTGAACTATTCAAAATATAATTACATATGCTAATCAAGTTTAAAGATTACATTTACAGAATATTATATTTTTATCTGTCCAGCTCTCTGCCTTGCTTTACTCCTTGAAGTCACTTCTTAAAACCTAGGTGTAATTCTTGTGTAAATTGTTTCAATATCTGTAGAAATTTTCTTCATGTGGACTTCAGGATTTTGGGCTTAAAGTTCAACTGAGATGCATTTTTAATTAGTAGCAATTATTAAAGGAAAAATTACATTATGAATTAAAAGGAGATTCTTCTTGAATAATCTGTTGCTACATGAACAATACAGCACAGGAACAGGCTGCTCTTCCATACTAAAACTGTCTTCACTTACAGGATCCATATCCCTTTATTCGCTTCCTATTCACACATTCCAGCTGCTTCTTGAATGCTATTGTGTCTGCTTCCACCAACTCCTGTGGCAGCACATTCTACGTACTCACCACCCCTTGTGAAAAACTTGCCTCATACATCTTTTTTAAACTCCTTGAACCTGTGTCCCCTAGTAATTGACCCCGCCACCCTGAGAAAAAGCCTCATATTTTATACTCTATCCGTGCCATTCACAATCTTTTAAACTACTATCAGATCGCCCCTCAACCTCCTGCGTTCCGTGAAAACAACCCAATCTATCCAACCTTTCTCCATAGCTAAAATCCCCCATACCAGGCAACATCCTGGTAAACCTTTTCCGTACCCTCACCAAAGCATCCACACCCTTCTGATAATGTGGTGACCAGAACTGTATGCAATATTCAAAGTGTGGCCTAACTAAAATTCTGTAAAGCTGCAGCATAACTTGCCTTTCCTTATACTCAGTGCCCCTTTCAATGAAGGCAAGCATGCCATAGGCTTTTTTTACTAACTTATCTACCTGTGCTGCCACCTTCAGTGATGTGTGGACCTGAACACCCAGATTCCTCTGCAGATCAATGCTCCTAAGGGTTCTGCCATTCACTGTATAATTTCTACCTGTACTTCACCTTCCAAAATGCATCAGCACACATTTGACTCGATTAAACTCCATCTGCCATTTTTCTGCCCATGCCTCCAACTAATCTATATCCTGCTTTATCTTCTGACAATCATCCACACTACCCACAACTCCACCAATCTTTATATCGTCCACAAACTTACTAATTAGACCAGCCATGATTTCCTCCAAATCACTTATGTAGAGCATGAACAGCAGCGGTCCCAGCACTGATCCCTGTGGGAATTGTCACAACCCTCCATTCCAAAAAGCATCCTTCACTGCTACCCTCTGCCTCCTATGACTAAGCCAGTTCTGTATCCATCTTCCCAGCTCATCCCTGATACCATTTGACTTCACCTTTTATATGTTTTCTCTATCTGTTATTTAAAAGAAATTATGAACAAACATATTGTACCCATGAAAATAAATATTCATTCATAAATATTAACAGCAGCAATTTTAGATTATAAAGACCAAAGAATAGAATGTTTTTATTGCAACTTAGCATGAAACAAAATGGCTGAAAATGTTATTGGTAACATTTTTATATGTTGGCTAAAATACAGAAAAATAAGTTACTAAAATGTCCATTCAGTTGAAAGTTTTTTCACCTTTGTATCTCACCATATCTGTATCTCTGTACTTTCAGATGAATATATCAAGTTGTGCATTGATAGTTCTTGGACAGATATTGAAATTAGACCCAGGCCTGACAGTGAATTCAGACCTGTTGATGGTCACCGGCCTGAAGGTGGACCTGACTATTGGACTAATGGGCGTCGTCCTCACCTTGGACCTAGTGAGATCAAATTACCATTGTTATCATTTATTTATTTCAATACTTGTTAGCTATTTGTCTAATAAAATCATGATTTTTTTCTCCATTTCTTTTTCAGGACCTTTAAATGTAACTGATTATTGCCAGATTTATAGAAACCTCTGCTTGTATGGACAGTGCATTCCACTTCAAGGGCCCAGTTATCGCTGCGAGTGTTATATGGGTTATAAACTTGATGCAAGAGGAGAGTGTGTTGGTATGATTCAGACTGCTTTGTTGGGGTGTGTTATATTAATCCCTGTCTGATTTTGGGGTTTGTTTGTCATTTCCAGTATGATGATGATTTTTTTCATTAAAGGCAGTGTCAAACCAGTAGTTCTGGCATAGTATATATTTTAATTATTTTTAAATATATATAGTTAAAATGTTGTAAAATTGGTTGTATGTTAAAGTAGTTATATTTAGCTGTATGCTGTTCTTTGTTACATTTTTAAATGTTGTCATCTCCAAACAGCCATTTTAATAACCAAAAATGAACACATTCAATATAATTATAATATTTTGCTTCAAACAGATGCTGATGAGTGTATAAGCAATCCCTGTATGCACGGAAAATGTGAGAACACGCAAGGATCTTACTTCTGTCGTTGTGATCCTGGCTTTCAAAGCACCGCTACTAAGATTACATGTGTGGGTATGTTATAGTTCCATATTTTCAGTACTCCATTTTCCTTTGAATACATTGTCAGAACAATTAGTTGCGTAATAAATTGTTATTCTCCAGTACTTCATTGAAGAACCCATTATTTATAATGCAATAAGAAGCAAAACAGTTTCTGGTAGCAAACCCAACTCCATTTCGTAGCTAGTTCTAAATTCTAACCCTGAGTGAAGTAGTTTATCCTGAATTCCATTTTGTATATATTCTAAGAAATCTTATGTTTACGACTTCTAATTTTCAAGTCTTTGACAGATATAAATATTGTTATGTCGACCCTATTAAACTCATTCATACTTTTAAAGACCTCTATTAGGCCAACCCTCAGCCTTTTCTCAAGGAAAAAAAACCCAGCCTATTTGTTCTTTCCTGATAGTTATAACCCCTCAGATCTTTAATTCTGTTCACTAATGTCTTCAACCAAACCTGTCTCTAACTTAGGCTGATATTTATCTCTTAATTTAAATGTTTTCCCAGTTTGTTTGAGATGTTACTATAAGCAATTGTTGTATGATTTAATTATCTATTATTACGTGGGATCTAAGGATTTTGAACAACTTGACATGTGACTTTGGGTCTACTTTTTGATATTTTCTGAAATGTACTAGACTCTGATCAGGTCCTAGCTAACTATGAAAATCTCTGGTGCTAATTATGGATTTGTAAGTCTTGCATCAGTTCTGAGAAAAATTGTTTCAAACAATATAGAAGAAGAGTATGAAGGATTTTTTTGAGAGGATTGCTGGGAGATAAATAAGCTAGTTCCAGAAATGAGAAGTCATTTTTGGGACATCTATTTCTATATAGGCGGCAGCATGGTGGCTCAGCGTTAGCACAGCATCACAGTGCCAGGAACCCTGGTTCGATTCCACCCTCTGTGTGGAGTTTGCACATTCTCCCCATGTCTGCATGGGTTTCCTCTGGGTGTTTGGTTTTCGCCCACAGTCCAAAGATGTGCAAGCTAGGTGGATTAGCCATGTGAAATCCAGAGTGAGGAGGTGGAGGTGTTGGTTTGTGTCAGACGCTCTTCAGAAGGTCAATGGGCCAGATGCCCTTCTTCCAAAGGGATTCTATGAATCCTTTTTCTTAATTTCACTGAATAGATAAAAAGTGTATTGGATTGATTTTATGAATTAGTTTTAACAAGCAAATAATAGCAAATAAACTAAAATATAGTTTGAGGAGTTTGTTGGACTTATTTAAATAATCATAGAAATAGAAAATCTTCGAACCATGTTCATTTAGTTTGCACCTTTCTTCTCCACTCATGTGATGTGTTCTTTGCTGGCTAGGTTAGCATTTATTGTCAATACCTAAATGCGCTTGAGGTGACAGTGAGCCACCTTTTGAACTGCTGCAGTCCATGGGTATTAGGTATACCCACAGTTAGGAAAGGTGTTCTAGAATTTTGACCTGGTGACAATGAAGGAATAGTGGTATCATTGCAAGTTAGGGTGGTGTGTGGCTTGGAAGAGAATTTACGAGTGATGGTATTCCCTGTATCTGTCGCCCATGCCCTTTTAGGTGTCCGAAGTTGCAAGTTTGAAGGAGCAATGATGAGTTACTGGAGTACATCTTGTATATACTGCAGACTGCTGCCACTGTGTGTCATTGGTGGAGTGAATGAAGGATGTTGAATCAAGGAAGCCACTTTGTGTGGGATTGTGTTTAGCTTCTTGAGTGTTGTTGGAGCTGTATATATCTGGGCAAGCGGAGAATATTCTATCATCTACCTGACTTGTGCCTTGTAGGTGATGAACAGACTTCCAAGAATTAGGAAGTCAAAGAATCATGGAGCTGCACAGCATAGAACTAGACCCTTTAGTCCAACTTTAGTCCAACTAATCCGTGCCGACCAGATATCTGAAATTAATCTAGTCCCATTTGCCTGCATTTGGCCCAAATCCCTCTAAACCCTTCCTATTCAGATGCCTATTCAAATGCCTTTTATATGTTGTGATTGAACCTGCCTCCACCACTTCCTCTGGCAGCTCATTCCATATACACACCACTCTCTGTGTGAAAAGGTTGTCCCTTAGGTCCTTTTTAACCCTTTCCCCTCTCACCTTAAACCTATGTCCTTAGTTTTTGACTCCTCCATCCCAGGGAAAAGCCCTTGTCTACTTACCCTACCCTTGTCCCTCATGATTTTATAAACCTCTATAAGATCAACCCTCGGCCTCTGACACTCCAGGGAAAATAGCCCCAACTTATTCAGCCTCTCCTTATAGCTCAAACCCTCCAACCCTGGCAACATCCTTGTACATCTTTTCTGAACCCTCTCGAGTTTCACAACAACCTATGGTAGGGGGACCAGAATTGATCGCAGTATTCCAAAAGTGGCCTAACCACTATCCTGTACATTCGCAACATGACATCCCAACTCCTATACTTAATGTAGTGACCAACAAAAGCAAGCATACTGAATGCCTCCTTCGTTATCCTGACTACCTGGGACGCCACTGTCAAGGAACTATGAACCTGCACTCCAAGGTCTCTGTTCAACAACACTCCCCAGGACCTTACCATTAAGTGTATAAGTCCTACCCTGATTTGCCTTTCCAAAATGCAGCACCTCTCATTTAACTAAATTAAACTCCATCTGCCACTACTTAGTCCATTGCTCCAGCTGATCAAGGTCCCATTGTACTCTGAGATAAACTTCTTCGCTGTCCACTACACTTTCAATTTTGATGGCATCTATAAACTGATTAAACATACCTCCTATGCTCGCGTCCAAATCATTTATATAAATGTTGAAAAGCAGTGGACCCAGCACCAATCCTTGTGACACACCACTGGTCACAGGCCTCCAATCTGAAAGGCAATCCTCCATCAGCACCCTCTGTCTCCTACGTTCAAGCCAGTTCTGTATGGCTAGTTCTCCCTGTATTCCATGTGATCTAACCTTGTTAACCAGTCTTCCATGAGAAACCTTGTCAAACGCCTTACTGAAGTCCATATAGATCACATCCATTGCTATGCCCTCATTAATCCCCTTCATTACTTCTTCAAAAAACTCAAGAGTGTTATGTGAAGAATTTCTAGCTTCCAAGGTTTTTTCTATCCACATGGACAATATAAAAAAGGAAGTAAATTAATCACTGGTAATTCTAATCATTGCGTACATTGGGAATATATAAAATTGTAAAAGTTAGCCATGAAGGAGAAGTTGTAGTGTGCTGACGACAATTTCCTAAAACAACAGCATGTGGATCCAACAAAGGATCTATGACTATCTGTCTATTTTGGATCTGACAAAATGTAATGAGACAAGTTTAAGAAGGATCTGAGTAAAAGGTTCCCGAAGGAACAGTAACCATAAAATGATAGAGTTTAGCATTCTAGTTTGAAAGTGAGAAACCTGGGTTGGAAACAACTGTGCTAAATTTAAATAAGAGATAACAAGGTGTAGAGCTGGATGAACACAGCAGGCCAAGCAGCATCAGAG
>NW_025977864.1:0-6766 GCF_021869965.1 Rhincodon typus | reverse complement strand
AGGTGCAGGGCTGGATGAACACAGCAGGCCAAGCAGCATCAAGCCTCTCTGCTCCTATGATGCTGCTTGGCCTGCTGTGTTCATCCAGCCCTGCACCTTGTTGTCTCTGTTTACTAGGTTCAAACCTTGTTATTGGGTGCTGCAGTACAATGTAACCAGTGTTACATAATTATTGGCATGCATTGCAGTATTTTTCCAATGGCGACAGTATCGTAACGTATTTACAGATCCAGAAGAAAAGTTGTCTGTTGTCTTGTTTTTATTTCTCATTTAATTGGACTGGCAGATCTGTTTTGTTTTCAAAAGCTTCTGAAGGTAGAAAAATAGAGTCTGCACTTGCTCTCCCTATTGGTTGTCAGTCATGTTCTTTTGAAATTAAAATAGATATCTGTTCCATCAGTGGAGAAGGACATTTTATTATGAAAGTTGCATCATTATGAATGTTTGGCTAGCGTTTCAAATGTATGAGCTCAACAAGGTGATTAATTTGAACCAAGAATTTGTTGAAAATTTCATGACCCACTTTAACTGATATGTCTTTTTGCACATCCTTTCTCACTTGTTTCCAAAGCTAATATGCAAATTTTGCAAATTTTTTTGCAAGTATTCTTTCCCTTGAATATCTTGGTCCGGTATTAATAATTACTGTTTTCAAATCAGTATTTACTTCATTTGTTAGAGGCTTGTTGGTTTTTCAAATGTATTCAAAGTAACTCCCATTGCTTTTGCATGACTTCTGAAAACTACGCATAGCAAAAAGTGACGAAACAACCGAGGGCGATGCATAGGGTGACATGAAGGTATGGAAGTGGTATAAGACATGTAAAGTGGCATAGAGTGGCATGGTAGCTGGCATGGAGAATTTGATGTGACAGTTAGGAGCATGTGGTGAAATGGAGTTCAGGGTGAGAGGTGAGGTTTGGTAGCTTTCATACCTTTTTGAGTCTGGAATTGCTGCTTCGGAGAATGGAGGCATGCCTTGCTCTTTCAAGTATTAAGTTGAAGGAATATTCTGCTCATCCAGTCATTGAGGTTGTTTGAGCAACTTGACTCTTTGGAGACACTGGAGGGCTTGAGAAAGATGCTGATGAAGTATTGCAGCCGTGTACAAAAAAAAAACTTTCTCTATATTTTTCAGTGATGTTGCCAAGGGACAGCAAGTAGATAAGAGATAGCAAGGTGCCAAAATACATTTGGGGAAATGTTGTGTGTGGTAGTAAGAGAAGCATTTATCCTTGCTGGGGTAATGAAGTGTACAGAGGAAGTTAGCAGAATGGCTGACTTAATAAATGATATTAAGTGCAATAGCATAATTTTACTTTGAAAGCACTTCTAAAATCAAATCTATGTCACAATTCCTTTTCTTCACACAGTTGCAATTTTATTGAGGCCCTCAGAACCTAACGATTTTTCAAAACCATGTTTACCACTGATCTCTGTGAGGATCCAGACTCTCTCAGAATGTGTTTGCAGCACAGTTCTAATTCCAATAAATCATGAACAGGATACAGAAGTCAGTCTGAGGTGGGGACTGCAAAAATCCTGTTGAGCAGCATAAAGATTAATGAGTCTAGTTCTCGAAGTGTAATCATGGACCAGTCCACTTATTTCCAAATTGAAAACGCCTTCTTGAGCTTTTTTCTCAATGGATGGAAGATTAAATCACTGCGGAATATAAGAACTGCTTGATGAAAATCTATCAAGGTCCATCTGATTCACCTGCTATCATCCTGCTTGTAGCTTGATGCAATGGTAATGACACCGAAAGCATAGTCTAAACTTCTAACTAGTTGTAGACCCAATTTCTCCATCTCGATCCTGCAGAATGAGGATAAAGATCAATTCTGAAGTAGATGCAAGTATTGTGCTTGTAAATTTCCTCTTGAAAAATGAACGCCAGGTTCAGCTCTGATGAAGAGTCATTTAGACTCAAAATGTTAGCTTTCTTTCTCTCCATGGATGATGCCTGACCCACTGTGATCTGTAGCATTTTTTTGTTTTCAGTGCAGGTCCACAGCGTTTTTTTCATCCAGTTAGCACTTTTCTCATTGTGAAGCAATTCTCAAATCTAATGGTCTTTGTGGCATTATGGCTGTTAAGGGGAAAAAACAACTTGTATTCATGCATATTTTTCTTGGCTTCATAACAGTTGTAAACTAAGTAAATACTTTTTGAAGTGTAAACACCCTTGGGACCTCGACTTCACATTGCAAGAACTCTGAAGATTAGAAGTAGACATTAATTAAATGTTAAAGCAAAATTCCCGTCAAATGACCTGAAGAGCTAATAATGCGTACCCATTGTTAAACTGGCGATCTGATATATTCCAGAATACAACAGTGAAGGTTTCTGACTTCAACTTAAGACCTCAACTTAAGAAATAACCTTTAATACTGTGGCAAACATTGTACTGAACATAAATCTTAAAGTGTCGAGTTGCTTCGATTTGATCTAATTTATTGTCATGTGGGTTGTAGGGGGACGGGTCTGAGTGGGATTCTCTGAGGATTGGTATGGGCTTGTTGGGCCGAAGGGCCTGTTTCCACACTGCAGGGATTCTATGAAATTCTATGTACCTAAGTACAGTGAAAAGCTTTGTTTGTGAGCAGTGCAGGCAGATCATAGTAAGCAAGGACATACTGATCATAGGGTGTTTAGACAGAGTGAGGCATACAGGTTACACTGTATAGGAGGTGCATGAAACAAGACGAATATTAACAAGATCAACATTATTTGAAGTTAGTGTCCATTCATCAATCTAAGAACTTCAGGGAAGAAGCTGTTCTTGAACCTGTTGGTACAGGTATTTAAGCCTCTGTATATTCTGCCTGCCGGAAGAGGTTGTAGGAGAGTATTACCAGTGTGGGAGGGGGTGTTTAATGAGGTTGGCAGCCTTTCCGTAGCAACAAGAAGCATAAATGGAGTCCATGGATATAAGGTTGGCTTCCGTGATAGTCTATGCTGTGCATACAACCTTCCATAGTTTCTTACGGTCCTGGCAGAGCAGTTGCTGTACCAGGCCATTATGCACCCAGCTAGCATGCTTTCAGTGGTGCATCTGTAAATGGTGGTGAGAATCCTTGTAGACATGTTGGATTTCCTAAGCCACCTGAGGAAGAAGAGGCTTTGTCTGTTTCAAATGCACTTCAGGATAAGTACAGCACTTTCTTCCAACATTTTATACTTGGTTAATTGTTAGCATTTAGAATAACACCTTATGTGACATTTTTCCATTGAAAGTATTCATTTCTCACTGATTTCAACTCGACAGCAAATCAACAGTATCGTCTTTGCATTTCAGCATGACTTTTGTTTTGCCTTTGCAAAAATATTTTATCACGCTTAGCAGAGCCAAAGCATTTTAGCCTGGATTTTTTGATGGCCAGATGATTGTTTCTGAAGTGTCAATGGCAGTTGCTCCTCGAGGCCCTACAGAATTCCCGATGTAGCATATTCTGAGGGAATTGCTCAGGAATTAGGACGTTCGACTTATGCCTGAAAATGTTTGTAAATATCCATCTCAACCAGAGCATCCTGAGGGTTCCAACGAAGTTACATAAGTAGCTGCCAGGCACATAAGCCACATGCTCCCCTGATTTGCTGTTCAAATCAAATGCTACATTTTTTTCAGCTGTTCGTGATAGGCAGGGTGCAGATCATCCTCAACAGAAAAATGCAAACCCACACTTGCAGAAAACAAAATATCTGCTGTTAGATATGATTCTGCAGTTCAGCAACACTTGCTCGAAGCAAGTTCAAGGATTTGTTCTCTGCAAATGAAGGTACATGTTCAAGCTTCACAACTTTTTTCTATTTACTGGTACAGTTTTGGAAAGACAATTATTCCCCACAGGTTTGTCCATGGTAACCCCCTCAACCGATCAGAGTCAACGTAACAATCATCACCTTTTCTTCCTGCAGTACAAATTGTTCCAATTGCTTGAAATTTGCCATTCTTGTGTTTGTCCCAATGAGAGTAAGACAAAAAGTTTTAGGAACATGTCCCTCTATTCAGCAATAAAAAAAACCATCATCTGATCTATTTAAGAATAACCCAGCCACATAACGCATTTGGAATCTCTTAAGCCTTGCCTGCTGATTTACTTAGAGTATATATTATATAGTAATCCTCTCACTGATATCTTCCTTCAATACAACAAAGTGCTAAGTATGCCCTGCTGATTCAGTAATTTTTAAATCTTGGATGACAACCTAAATCAAGTTTTTCTAATGATCCCATTCATATTTCAATTAATTCAGTGCAAAAAAAAATCATGGATATATTAGTTGATATGTAAGAGCAAACAAACAGTTGTTTAGCAGCATTTTTAAGGTAACATAGTAGTAAATAAGTACTTAGATCAGAATGCACTAATCATTTGTGAAGTTTGCTCATTTATTCTGATGATATGAATTTGTGCTCAACCCATCACACGTTAGTTAATAAACTAGGATTGAAAAGAACTTGAGTTTATCTGGCATACAGTTTAGTGTTTAATGAGATAGTTGTCAAAGTCAGTTTGTAAAGAAAGAGATGTAGAAGTGGAATCAATATGTTTATATTTAATGTAGCAATACAAGTTTATTTTTATTTTGAATCTTAAAAGAAGTTCAGGCTTAAAATCAAATCATACTGAATCTATTCCTACACCTCTTTCTTTACAAATTGACTTTGACAACTATCTCTTACTTAGACAGCTTTTACTTGGGACTGCAACATTCACAGTATAGAATATGGCAAATGTATTGTAAGACAAACAGTCGAAATTTTTTTGAGGATGCAACCAGTAGAATGGATGTGGAAGAACCAGTGGATGTGGTGCATATGTAAATTATGAACGTTTTTGAGAAGGTCCAACATCTGAGGTCAGTGGGTGAAATTAATATGGATGAGATAACATACTAGCCTATGTTGAGAATTGGTTGATAGCTAGGAAAAAGAGAATGGGACTGAATGAGTCTTTTTCCAGGTGGAATTCAGTGACTAGTGGAGCATCATAGGGATCAGTGCTTGGGCCCCAGCTACTGATGATATATTAAAAATGACCAGATGAGGAAACCAAATGAAACCTTTCCAATTTTGCTGAAAATACAAAATTGGGCAGGATTGTAAGTTGTGAGAAGGATACAATAAGGTTTCAAGGTGATTTTAAAAAGTTCAGTGAGTGGATAAACAGGTAGAAAATGCAATATAATATGGCTAGGTGTGAAGTTATATATTTTGGTGTGAGAAGCAGAATGGCATGGTATTATTTGAATGACAATATAATGGGAATTATGCGTGTACGAATGGATCTGTGTGTCCTTGTACACAAGTTAGTAAAATTATACAGGTGGGCACAGGTAGGAAGGCAAATGATATATTGGCCTTCTTTGCAAGAGGATTGAACTTAGAAGTCAGGATGTTTTACTAATATTATACAGGGTCTCAGTGCAACCATACCTAGTGTGTTGTCTGCAATTCTGGTTTCGTGACCCGAGAAAGGATATAATTGCCATAGAGGAGTGCAATGGAGTTTCACTAGGTTGACAATGGGGATGGCAGGACTGTCCTATAAGAAGAATTTGATTTGATTGGAGCTGAATTCTCTGGAGTTTAGTTATGACGTGTGATAATACTATGGCTTTAAAAGGTCCATTTTGTCCGTTCTTTTATCATCAAAAATTGTTGAGACAGAGGTGTCGAGCAGTCTAATCAAAGTCTGCTAAAAGCTGGGGTCCTCTTCCTGCAGCTGGAATTGCATGTGAGACAATCTAGTTAATTGAATTTGCCTTTGCCAAATATGTGTTTAATGGATGTTACCGTATTAGAACAGCCAATTAGTATATATTGAATATATATATGTATATATATTATTTTGTTAAGCATTTCAATAGAGTTGCTGTTAAGCCAATTCTTTTATTTTGATTTTGCCTATGTTTTGTCTGTAATGTAACAATAAAGCGTGTTTTGCTTATTGCACCAATCAAATTATATCTGGAATACAACACCTTACACATCTTTAAAATATGAAAAAGTTAGGGTCTAGGCTATCTTCTTAATATATCTTGAGGGGATTTGGGCCCATCCATAGCAAATTGTGGCTCTTTTCAAGATCAAAATCTCTAATTCCAGGTTCGGATTAAGATTACTGGACTCAAAGGCAGTGAGTGGTGAGTGTTGGTGTTTCTATTTTTAAAATTTTGGGTGTTGCATTCAGTTAGCTTAAATAGTATGCGCTTGTGTAATAATGGCTTTTTCAGTCACTGAGAATCTGCTGAGAGTGGAAGAAGTCACTTCAGGAGTTTTACAGAAAGTGAGAAAGGCAAAGATTTTTTAATTGGCAGATAAGCTGGAGTTGGGATTGTCTTTGTCCGAGCGAAAAATGGAGGTAATTGCAGCAATAGCTCAACATTTCCAATTGTCAGAAATGCCATCGGAATCTTTGGAAAAGGCTAAAATTTAACTGCAAATGAAGTAGTTTAAACATGAAAAGGAAATGAAACAATCTGAATTACGACTGAAAGCAGAAGAAAGCCAGAAAGAGAGAATAGCTCTATCAAGGTAAAAGAAATGGAAATGAAGGCCCTAGTAGAAGAAAGGCAGAAAGAGAGAGTCTTTGAACTTTGGAGATTGGAACTGAAAACTTACAGTCGACTTAAAATGGTGGAGGTAGAGGTGAAAGGTAGTGATAGTAATGAGGAGAGTGATGGAGAGTAAAACTATCATATCCAAAGGCCCAGAGCTGGATGAACACAGCAGGCCAAGCAGCATCATAGGAGCAAA
>NW_025977863.1:0-6766 GCF_021869965.1 Rhincodon typus | reverse complement strand
CCCATTTCTGATGAAGGGTCTAGGCCCGAAACGTCAGCCTTTCTGTTCCTATGATGCTGCTTAGCCTGCTGTGTTCATCCAGCTCTGCACCTTGTGGTCTCTGGAAGATATCTATCAATGGCTGTGATAGCAGATGAAGGCTGCAGCAGCAGGGAGATCCCCAGTTCTTGGAATTGAGTCGATCTTGGTCAAGGACAGTGTGTCTACTGATGTGCAACAGTATTCCCATTTTAAAAGATATTCCATACAAGGTGTGTATCTAGGGGAATTCAACTCCCTGCCTTGCTGGAACTCAATCTGTCTTGGTAAAGGACAGTGTGTCTGTTGATGTGGGAGTCTGGAAGTCTGTAGCTTCAGGCTGGCACATAGGTGATGGGGTATGATTCAATCATTTCGCTCTTGGAATAGGAACGGGAGAGCATTTCAAACGCTTTGTTCACGACTGAACAGCCCTCTTCAGGATCCACCTTGCTCACCCACACGGCTAGAAAATGTGCCCTAAAACTACTTCATTCCATCACCAACTTGGCTGGAAAAATACATTCAGCAGGCACATCTACTTCCAGACTTAACACTAAAGTCAAACTCAATCTCGGAATGTACGAACCCTCATGGGCAATGTCTGGAATGAACGAACCCTAATGGGCAATGTCTGGAATGAAGAACTGCCTTTGTTGCCTGTAAACTTGGGCATGTCAACAATGATGTCGCTGCCCTGCAGAAGACTTGAAGAGCAGATTAAGGGCAGCTCAGGGAAGAAGGATATGTTTACACCTTGTCTGGAGAGGAAATTAAAGGATCAACCCACGATACATGGAACTGGATTCAAAATCAAGAACAAACTCGTAAATCGACTCTCAGAGTTTCCTGCTAGTGTCAATAATCACCTCATGTCTCTCCATCTACAACTTGCCAAGAACCAGCAGGCAATGATCATGAGTGTCTATTCTCCAACCCTTGATGCCATAGATGAGCCCCCAGAAGGCTTCTACTCCACCCTGGACAACATATTCACAAACATTCCTCAGGAAGATAAAAATCTTTGGGAATGTGGGGGATGGATACGGTGAACAGCTAAGATCTTTAGGTTGGCATGGAAGAGTTGGACCAAAGAGTCTGTTTCCATGCTGTACAGCTCAATGACTCTGTGACTTGAACGCCAGGGTTGGAAAGAATGTCCACGTCTGGAAAGGAATCATTGAAAAGAAAAGATCCGGGAATTGCAACCAAATGGATTCTCCTGTGGAACACCAGCCGGTGACCAACACATGGCTCCACCAAAAAGATAAATTCAGGACTTCGTGGAGGCATTCATTATCAAAGTACTAAAAATTGAGGGGAGTCCAAAATTACAGGGCATAGGTTTAAGATGAGGCGGGGGGAAAGATTTAAAATGGACCTAAGAGGCAATTTTTTCATGCAGAGGGCGGTGTGTGTACGGAATGAGCTGCCAGAGGAAGTGGTGGGGGCTGGAACAATTCCAACATTTAAAAGGCATCTGGATGGGTATGAGTAGGATGGATTTAGAGGGATATGGGCCAAATGCTGGCAAATGGGACTCAATTTATTTAGGATTTAGGTTGGCATGGAAAAGTTGGACCAAAGAGTCTGTT
This sequence comes from Rhincodon typus, assembly GCF_021869965.1. NCBI lineage: Eukaryota > Metazoa > Chordata > Chondrichthyes > Orectolobiformes > Rhincodontidae > Rhincodon > Rhincodon typus. Next base: position 5,153 of record NW_025977863.1, on the reverse strand, counting down.
TCCATGCTGTACAGCTCAATGACTCTGTGACTTGAACGCCAGGGTTGGAAAGAATGCCCACGTCTGGAAAGGAATCATTGAAAAGAAAAGATCCGGGAATTGCAACCAAATGGATTCTCCTGTGGAACACCATTCGGTGACCAACACATGGCTCCACCAAAAAGATAAATTCAGGACTTCGTGGAGGCATTCATTATCAAAGTACTAAAAATTGAGGTTTTAGTCAAGAAAAAGAAGGAAGTATATGTCAGGTATAGATGGCAGGGATTGAGTGAATTCCTAGACAGCATAAAGGCAGTAGGAGTATACTTAAGAGGGAAATCAGGAGGGCAAAAAGGGACATGAAATAGCTTTGGTAAATAGGGTTAAGGAGAATCTTAAGGGATTCTACAAATACATTAAGGACAAACGGATAACTAGGGAGACAATAGGGTTTCTTAAGGATCAGCAAGGCCAACTATGTGTGGAACTGCACGAGATGGGTTTGATACTAAACAAGTATTTTGCATCACTGTTTATTGTGGAGAAGGATATGGAAGATAGAGAATATGGGGAAATAAATTGTTACATCTTGAAAAATATTCATTTTACAGAGGAGCAGGTGCTAAATGTCTTAAAACACATAAAGGTGTCTAAATCCCTGGAACCTAGAATTCTGTAGGAAGCAAGGGAAGTGATTCCTGGGCCACTTGCTAAGATATTTGTATCATCAGTAGCCATAGGTGAGGTGCCTGAAGACTGCAGTCTGGTTAATGTTGTGCCACTGTTTCAGAAAGGTGGTAAGTAAAAGCCAGGGAACGATAGACTGGTGAGCCTGATATCGGGGTGGGCAAGTTGTTGGTCGGAATCCTGACGGAGAGGACTTACACGCATTTGGAAAGGCAAGGACTGATTAGAGATAGTCAAAATGGCTTTGTGCATGGGAAATCATGTCTCACTAACTTGATTGAGTTCTTTGAAGAAGTAATGAAGAGGATTGATGAGGGCTGAGCGGTGGATGTAATCTATATGGATTTCAATAAGGCAACAAGGTTCCTCATGGTAGACTGGCTAGCAAGGATAGATCACAGGGTATACAGGGAGAACCAGCTATTTGGATAAAGAACTGGCTCGAAGGTAGATGACAGAGTAGGAGGTGGAGGTTTGCTTTTCAGACTGGAGGCCTGTGACCAGGGCAGCACAGTGGCTCAGTGGTTAGCACTGCTGCCTCACAGCGCCAGGGACCTGGGTTCAATTCCACCCTCGGGCGACTGTCTATGTGGAGTTTGCAAGTTCTCTCTGTGTCTGTGTGGGTTTCCTCCAGGTGCTCTGGTTTCTTCCCACAGTCCAAAAACGTGCAGGTTAGGTGGATTGGCCATGCTAAATTGCCCATAGTGTTCAGGGATGTGTAGGTTAGGTGGGTTATAGGGGATGTGTCTGGGTGGGATGCTCTGAGGGTCGGTGTGGACTTGTTGGGCTGAAGGGCCTGTTTCCACACTGTAGGGATTCTATGAAAATAAAATTCTAAAAAGTGGTGGCCACAAGGATCGGTGCTGGGTCCACTGCTTTTTGTCATTTACATAAATGATTTGGATGAACACAGGAGGTATGCTTAGTAAGTTTGCAAATGACACTAAAATTGGAGGTATAGCGGACAGCGAAGAAGGCTAACTCAGGGTACAACAGGATCTTGATTGGATGGACCAATGAGCCGAGGAGTGGCAGATGGAGTTTAATTTAGATAAAAGTGAGATGCTGCATTTTGGAAAGGCAAATCAGGACAGGACTTATACACTTAATGGTAAGGTCCTGGGGAGTGTTGCTGAACAAAGAGACCTTGGAATGCAGGTTCATAGTTCCTTGAAAATGGAGATAGGATAGTGAAGAAGGCATTTGGTATGCTTGCCTTTATTGGTCAATGCATTGAGTTTAGGAGTTGGGAGGTCATGTTGTGGACGTACAGGACATTGGTGCAGCCACTTATGGAATACTGCATGTAATTCTGGTCTCTCTGCTTTAGGAAGCGTGTTGTGAAACATGAAAGGGTTCAGAAAAGAGTTTGAGCTATAGGGAGAGACTCAATAGGCTTGGGTTATTTTCCCCCTGGAGCATCAGAGGCTGATGGTTGACCTTATAGAAGTTTATAAAATCATGAGGAGCATGGATAAGGTAAATAGGCAAGGTCTTTTCTCTGCGGTTCGGGAGTCCAAACCTAGAGGGCATAGGTTTAAGGTGACAGGGGAAAGATATAAAAGGGACTGAAGGGGCAACTTTTTCATGCAGAGGGTGGTGCACATATGGAATGAGCTGCTAGAGGAAGCGGCGGTGGCGGGTACAATTACAACATTTAAAAGGCATCTGGATGGCCATATGAATAGGAAAGGTTTAGAGGGATATGGGCCAAATGCTGGCAAATGCAACTAGATTAATTTAGTATATCTGGTCAGCATGGATGAGTTGGACCAAAGGGTCTATTTCCGTGCTGTATATCTCTATGATTCTACTAGCAAATGATTGACTGCGTCATCATTCAATCTTGAGACAAAAGGATGCCCTCATTGCCGAAGCAATGAGCAGTGCAGATGACTACTGGACAGAATACCAGCTCATTCACTCCTCTGTCTATCAGATGCCACCAGAGGCAGCTGAAAACAAAGAAACACTTCAGAAAAAATCTCAAAGATAAGCAGCTTCAACATACAAGCAGACTAGCACACTTCCAACAACGTCTTCACCAAATTCTCCAAAGAGTTCCTTTTAAGTGAGCGGAGGAAGTCTGGGAGGAGCCGAGGACGACTAAGCACACTAACATACTTCAAACAATGTCTTCACCAAAATCTCCAATTTTTCAACAGAGTGGAGAAAGTCTGGAAAGAGCTGAAGACAGCCATCATCTCATGCTACAAGACCAGGAAACACTAAGACTGGTTTGTTGAGGATGACCACATCATCCAAGACGTATTCGACAAGAAGAGGAAACTCTCCATGCCTGACAAATAACATCATCAGCAAGGCAAAGAGGAGAACTCATCGATCAGCAAAAGTGGAGTTACAAAGAAGAACAAGGGAAATCAAGAACTGATGGTGGACTGGGAAAGCTAAGGAGCTATAACTCCTTACTGATAAGCACGCCACCAGGGTTTCTTCAGTGCCAGTAAGACAATATACAAATCTAATATCCTTGGCCTCAAATTGAAATAAAGTAAGGATGGAACCCTTTTGAGAGACAGAAGAAATATCAGCCTCTGATGGAGATAACACTTGAAAGAATTCCTAAACTGTGATACAATCAACGATGAGGACACATTTGAGTAATCCCCTAACTCCTCAAAGATGATCTTAGACTCTCACTAAGTGTCACAGAATTTGAAGCTGCCATTACACATATGAAGAACGGTAAAAGGAGTGGATGGGATTCCCCAGGGGAAATTTTCAAACTTGGAGGAGCAGAGCTTACCTATCAATTCCATCAACTGTTCCTGAAAATCCAGGACAAACATGAAATCCTGCTGATTTCAGGGACGTTGTCATTGCCACTGTCTTCAAGAGAGGAGATAAAGTGGACAAATGGAACTATCAAGGAATTCTGTTCTCAATCGCCAGGAAGATCATTGTCCGAATCCTTGTTAGGCACCTTCTCCCAGTGTCCGAGGAAATCCTTCCTGAAAGCCAATGTGGCTTTCAACCAAACCATGGAACTATAGACCTGATTTTCACTGCTCGGCAACTCTAAGAAAAACACCATGAACAACATGAACCACTCTACAAGACCTTCCTCAAACTGACCAAGACTTTTGACTCCATCAATCGGGAAGGGCTACTGAAGACCCTGTCAAACGCTGAGTGCCCAGTGAAATTCATCAAGATCCTCTATCTCCTCCACAACAAGATGTAGGCGATGGTACCCACCGACAGTAATATGGCAGAATCCTTTGAGGTCAAGACAGGGGTCAAGCAGGGATGTGTTATCGCCCCTGCCCTTTTCCCCATCTTCATCGTCACTGTTCTTCATCCTGTAAAGAACAACCTTCCCAGTGGTGTGAATATTGTTGACAGAATGGAAGAAAAACTTTTCAACCTTAACCGGTTGAAATCCAAGAAGAAAATGAAATCGAACTTGCTTGTGAAACTTCAGAATGTGGATGACAATATCATCTCTGCTGTCTTGGAAGAGAATCTTCAAACCTCACTTAATGCCTTTGCAGAAACATATCAAAGAATTAGTCTCAGCCTCAACCTCAAGAAGTCTCAAAGCCTTTGCCAACCTGTCCCAGGTCAAGTTCTGGTCAATGCTGCCATTAAGATCAATGAAGAAATCCTCCCAAATGTGGAACACTTCCTTCATCTGGGAATCTATCTCTCATAGATGGCTGACACTGATGCGGAGATTCTACATGGTAGCCAGTCTGTGAATGCACTTTTAGACGCCTGAGGATGAGAACGTTCAATGACTGTGACAACTCCTGGTGATACCAAGATCCTAGTCTATAAATCAATCATCCTTCTGACTCTTCTATATGGCACTAAAATGTGAACTACATATAGACATTACCTAAGACCCTTGAGAAGTACCATCAATGCTCTTTGAGATGGATTCTCTACATCAGCTGCTGGACAGGTGTACTAACATCAGAATCCTTAAAGCAGCGAATAGCACTAGCATCAAGGCCATGATTGGAACCAACTCCACTGTGTTGGCCACATGCTTAGGATGCCCAACTTCCGACTACCAAAGCAAATCTTCTTCGCCTAGTTTAAGGATGACACTCAAACGTGAGGAGGACAAAGGAAGCATTTCAAACTCTCCCTGAAGGCTTCCCTCAAGAAATGCAACACATATGACAATACCTGGGAGACCCGCATTTAGAAGAAACTGGTTTGGAGGAAACTGCTGTGTGAAGGGACACAATTCTTTGAGAATACCCATCAGAAGTATGGAAAAAGAAGGGAGTTCTAGGATCAGGCCCATCAGCCACACAAGGACCCACAGAACCCATGACCAGTGACAGGGAATTTCCTAGGCAGAAAATAACACTCATTAACAAGTTACAGAGATAGTAGGAACTGCTGATGCTGGAGAATCTGAGATAACAAGGTGTAGAGCTGGATGAACACAGCAGGCCAAGCAGCATTAGAGGAGCAGGAAAGCTGACGTTTCGGGTCTAGACCCTTCT
>NW_025977862.1:657-6766 GCF_021869965.1 Rhincodon typus | reverse complement strand
ATCCCACCTCACCTCATTATTCCTGCCAAACTGGGAATGAAGGGATGGGAATAGAAGAAAAGGAGAAGCAGACGTGCTTGTCGAACAGCAGAAAGGAACTTCATGATGACACTAGCAGAAAAAGAGGAGACACTGAAGCAGCCTCCTGATGACAAATGTGTTTTCTTTGCCGATAAAATTCACCGCTTCACTAAGCGGGAACCATTGAACTGAAGCAGCGACGGTGATTATCTTTGCTGGTTGTTCACCTTGTGTCCACCAAACTATTGCTGCTCATGTCCCTGTCAACACCACAGGGATGACAGTGGAAAAGCATGCTTATTTTCTTACTGACACAGTTTTTGGCTTTTTTTTCACTGGAGTTAAGTTTCTCCTCCAAAATAATCAACTTACTGAGTTTGTACAGCAGGGAAAGAGGCCCATCATCCCTGTTTCCAGCACTTAGCCTGTAGCCCTGTGTGCTCTGCCATTTCAAGCGTTCATCTCAAATTTTTTTTCTTCCCTGTAACGTTTTAATCTCAAGCGACACAAAGAATGGGACTGAGGTTTGAGATGGTAAAATTGTGTTCACGCCCCCTCAGGGAACTGAACCTCATTTTCACCCACAGAGGGAAACACACAGGCACATTGCCCCAAGAGTGACAGCGGCCTCAGGAGAGACCAACCCCAAGAAAGCAAGGATTTCACCCATCTGGCTTATATCATCCCAATTTAGACTTCAAAACCAGTGTATGGTGACAACAATGAAAGGAAGAATTCGGCCCCTCCCCTGTCCATGTTTCTCCCCCATTGTTTCCCCGTTACTTTGCATTTTGTTCTGCCTAACTCGAACATTGCTCACGTCAGCTGCTTTCCATCCTCCCGAAAGATCTTCCTCAAGTACCTGGAAGGACAAACAGGAAATTAGTGTTTCAAACGCATTTCTGGCTGGGTGAGGAAATGGCATGGTGGTGTTAACGCTATTTAATGACAAATAATTTTGAACGACTTTAAAGAGCTCCTTCGGATGTTGGTTGCAGCAGGTGGTGAAAATTCTCTCACTCCCCAGGAAGAATGCAACTCAAGACCACAAGGCAAACCACTAAACTGCAAAGTCATGCATTAGAAACTGCAATGTAATAGATTACTGGATAGCCTGTGCATCATACACGAAGACAATGTGACAAATCCAAAACAGAGCCGAGGCAATCGAGTGCAGAAGAACGAGAGATTGTAATGACAAATCAAACAGTGTCTAGGGTGATATGAACAGAGATCTACCCTGGTAGTCTAGTGATGAGGATTCAGTGCCTTCACTGCCATGGCCTTTTAATGGTTAACATTTACAGTAATAGATATAAAATACTGACTAATCTTTAGAAGCAGAATTATGTCATGGACTAGTCAGAATCGCTTCACTGCATGTTACAGGTCCACATCAGCAATGTCAGCTGCAATTGCCTGATGTGCAAACAGAGTAAAACAAGAAGAGAGGGGATGTCAGGAAAAGTGAACGGCCATGGTGGTTTGTGAGAGCTGACTGTAGGCCTAATGGAGCCAGGCCCAATGTGGGTTCTGAAGACTGGTTTTCACTGTTTACCCTGGTATATAATCACTCCAGATCAATCACCCACAATGACTCTCCTTTGTGTGTTGCCCTTTGCACATCTCACCTCGGTTCAGAGCCCAGAGGGGATCCATGCATGTTCACTTGGCAAATTTCGCTCAGGTCAGCTTTACAGTCTCGTATTAAGATCATAAACTTTAGGAGCAGAAAGGGACCATCCAGCCCATTCAGTCTGCTCCGCCATTTACTGATCTTATGTCTGGTATGATAATTATGAACTGCACTTTCTTGCCTTTCCCCATAACCCTTGATACCTTTACTGATATTAAAAATCTGTCGATCTCACCATTGAATACACTTAATGACCCAGACCTGACAACAATCTGCTGTAAGGAATTTCACCAATTCATCACCATCTGACAGAATAAATTTTCCTCATCTGTCTTAAATGTGCGACCCCATTCTGATATAAGGCACTCTGGTGCAAGATTGCCCAGAAGGAAAACCATTTTTTTTGTGTCCATCATATTAAATCTGAAAGAAACCTATATGCTTTAATAAGGAGCAAGTACTGTTTTTGTAGTACTGTGTCTGAGCACATGAAGTCAATGGATTTCAGCACTTCCTCCTGTTTGGTTTCACCCCTGATGTAAAACTTTCACTGATTCTGACAGAGATGTCCCTTTTATGTCTTTTAATGTCAGGAATTCACGTTCATTTTAAGGGTTTCGACAGGAACAATAAAATCCTCATTCCTATTTCGGAATCAAACCGAGAACACAGCAGTTGCAATGCTGAATCCCAAAAAGGAAAGTCCACACAATTCTTGCAACTTTTTGTCTTCAAACTGCTTTTGACCTTTCAGTTGCAAAACGTTAGTCAGTGAGATTTTAACACCACGGAGAAAGACCCTTCAGCCCATTATATCTAGGCCAGTCATCAAATATCTCACTTCTAAACCCAGCACTTAGCACTTCACCTCATTTGCTCTGACGTTTCAAGTGCTCATCCAAATAGGTAGCCAATGTTTGAGGGCATCAGTGGAACAAAAACACGTTCTTCAACAAACGACAGGAAACATTGTTGTTTGCTACAATATGAAATCTACATTTTCCTCTTTGAAGGCAGCTATGAAAGCCAAACTCTTTCTCAGAGCCGTTTGCCAGTTTTCCTCATGATGCCAACAGTGTAGAATAAAATCCCACACTGCCTGAGGTTACAACTGATGACTCTCGACTTTCAACCTCTCTGCTGACATGAGATGTGGTGTCCCTCATGTTAAACCACCACCAGTTTTGTTTCTCTAATAAGAAAGCAGCCCAGTGACCCAGAATGTGTATGGCGACTCAGTGTCAGACTTTGTGATATTATATCCCTGGGATGCAAAAGGCACGTTTTATACTTTATAAAATGTATAATATATGTTAGTTGTTCTGGTAGGAAGTAAAGAGAAAGATTGCTTGTACACATTACGACAAATAAAATTCAGTCTTTACTGTGCTGGGCACTTAACCCAGAATTCCGAGCGCTATGCACAGCATTGCTTATCACTGCGCAGGCTCAGTATGTTCCCGCGTCGCCACAGTCTAGAGCATGCGCAATGGGAGCGACTCTGAGAAGCTGCTGTTATTTTCATCGGCTCCACAAAAGGTAACAATGAGGCGGAACGGAGGAGGCGATAGACCGGGCGGTTAGATGGAGAGGCTTTCTGAACACTTTGTGTATGTGACAGACCTCGTATAAAGAAACTATCTTTCCCCGTTTCGTGAAATGTCAAAATCGAGGCTCTCTCTCAAAGGCAGGCCGCGGGTAAAGGCCGCCATATTTGTAGGAGTTTAAAGGGCAGCAGGGCGCATATGCGGTTATCCTGGGCCAGCGGAGCGAATGTTGTGAATACCTCTCCTGGACTGACAGGAATGGAGTTTTTATAAACTGCTTTTACAAGGTGTCAGGAGAGGAGCATTTACACACAACAAACTCCAAATCAAAGAAATATTTGCTTCTTCTGAAATTGTGTCCCAGACTGACTGAGATGGCTTTTGTAAATTTTTTTACAGCACCTCAGAAGAGGATTTGCAGATCGGAAAGTCAAACCAAATGATCTAAGCATGCCTTTTTATTCATTCAGCACTGGATATTATCGGCCTTTAAAGGTAGGTATTGAGTAAAATAAAAGTAGCATAAAATTCCTTCTTACATCTCCCAGTAACTATTGCCCAATATCTTAAATCTGTGTACCAAACAGTTTTACTATCAGTGAAGAGGAACAGCTGCTGTTTATCTACCTGGTTTAAACTGATCAAAAACCTAGACACCTTTATCAAATCAGAGATAGCAAGAACTCAAATGCTCGAATCTGAGATAACACAGTGTGGAGCTGGAGGAACACAGCAGGCCAGGCAACATTAGAGGAGGAGGAAAGTTGATGTTTTAGGATGGGACCCTTCATCAGAAAATTTTCCTGCAGGTCCACACTGTGTTATCACCCCCTTTATCAATTGTCATATCAATCTCCTTTGCACTGTGCGGAACAACTTGAGTTTCTCCAACCTGACCTTAAAACCAGTATCCCTCAGTTCTTTAACCATTCTGATGAATTTCCTTTCGAATCACGTGTCAGACGCTCACATCCTTCATGGAGATCACCTGTTTGTGCAGACCCAAATGCTGTCTGTTCAAATGAGTGATGTTATGACACACGGACAATTACTCAGTGACATCACTCTGATTCCTGGGTATCTTGAATTGTGATAGTTTCCTCTGATCCCAGTGCTTTTGATATCTTTTGAGGGGTAGACTCTACCATTTGATTTTAAAGTTGGAACACAATGAAATTATTTCAGTATTTTTAACCAGTAATCTACACAATTCAGCTTCTCATGCTGTTCTCAGATATCTGACTCTGGAGCTGGAGCTCGTTCCCTTACAGCATTGTGAGAGCTCACGTGGGAAGATAGAGCTGTTAAGGCAGCAGCACAGGGTTGGGAGAATTTTGTCACCCCCATAATATCATATTATGTGACTGATGTTAAAAGTTGCTTCATAACACTGCTGAATGAGAGACCATCCATTGTTCTGGTTCATCTCTGCTCTCCTTGATCAACTCTCTGTCCATATCTAACTTCCTCTGTCTTCAATAATGGGTGTGACTGTCCTAGGTATTTTATTGTTACTTCCATTCACTCTCTAAATGAGGGTTATACAGTAGAACATTGCCTGAGCATTTGCTGCAGGCAATTATATTTCCTTAGTAGCTCCCACAATGCTGTTCGGTGAGGAGTTGTTCACCAAGTGGTGATGAAGGAACTGTGTGATGTGTCCAAATCAATGACAATTAATTTATATCAATGTAGTGTCTTTCACAGAATGGAAACTTCCAAGCTGTTCCTCGGGAGTATTATAATGCAACGTTTGACCAGAATCACATAATAAGATGTTAGGGAGGTGACAAAATGTTTTATGGTCAGATTCGTTGTTTTGAAGGAGTATTTTAAAGTGCAAAACTGAGGCAGAGAAAGGGAGAGGTTTAGTAAGGAAATTTCACAGTTTGTGGCCTTGGCAGCTAAAGCTTGAGGGCACCAAATGTGAAACAGTTAAAATCAAGAATTTTCAGGAGGTTGGAATTGGAGATAATGCAGATATCTGGAAGGACATTTTTTTTAAAAAGGTCATTCTTGGGGTAGGGGTGGCCATTTACTGACCAGCCCTAATTGCCCTTGAGAGGGCTGGAGGCTGGAGGACATTACAGAGCGAGATAGAGAGGAGATGATCAAGAGATTTGAACAAAAGGATGAAAAGTTTAAAATTTAGCTGCGTGAGCATGGGCCAGTTGGTGAACAAACATGCGGGCAGCAGAGTTTTGGATGGCCTCAGGATTACATCACCTGATGAGTAACCTATAACTCCTTCCCTTAGAGCATTGTGAGAGCTGATGTGGGAAGATAAAGCTGTTAAGACAGCAGCACATGGTTGGGAGAATGAGCAATGGTAAAAATCTCATTTAGATACAATCAATGGAAGGAAGAAAAAACACTAAACAGAGCTCAAGGGCACACAAAAATAGAGGCAGAGAAGTAAGACAAGTGCAGAGACGGGAACGTGAGAGGATGGTGAGGAATGCGTAAGGATAGTTAAGTCCAGAGGTAACAAAGGAATGGACGAGAGTTTCAGCAGCAAATGAGCAGAGACGAGGAGGAGTCGGGTAACGTTACTGCGGTGGAAGTAGGCAGTCTCGATGATGGTAGGGATATGTGGTTGAAAACTCATCTCTGGATGAAATATTTCACCATGGTTATGACTTGTTTGGTTCAGACTCCAGCAGTTGCCACAGAGGGTTTAGAGTCAGTTGTGAGGCAATAGAGTTTGTGTTGGGGAATGAAGATAAAGGCCTCGGTTTTGCCAGTTCGTTAATGGGAGGAAATTTCTACTCCTCCAGGACTGGATGTCAGCAAAATTTGGATGGTGTGTGACCTGGAGGGAACTTGGAGGTGGTGGTGTTCACACCCACCTGCTACCCTGCCCCTTCTCAGTGGTGGAGGCTGAGTGTTTAAAAGATTCTGACAG
>NW_025977862.1:0-557 GCF_021869965.1 Rhincodon typus | reverse complement strand
TGTAGATCAAGAAATATCTATCTGTTTCAAAAGATTTGAAACAACAGTTTGTCTGGAAAAGTACTGAGACATATACACCCAAGTCAGAGTCTTCCAGTGAACTGAGATACCTTCACTTAGTCTCAGCTGAAAGAAACGTCACACCATTCACAGTAGGAACTTACAGAGACACAAGACCTCCTATAATATGGAGAAACCATGGAAATGTGAGGACTGTGAGAAAGGATTCCATTCCTTGTCTGTGCTGGAGTTTCATCGATGTAATCACACAAGGCAGAGACCATTCACCTGCTCTGAATGTGGGAAGGGATTCCCTGATTTATCTGCTCTGTGGAAACACCGATGTGTTGCCACTGGAGAGAGGCCATTCAGCTGCTCTGAATTTTTTTTTTATTCATTCATAGGCTGAGGGTGTCGCTGGCTAGGCAGCATTTATTGTCCATCTGCATATTGCCCACAAGGCAGTTCAACGTCAACGACATTGCTGCAGGTCTGGAATCACATGTGGTGCAAACCAGGTAAGGATGGCAGTTTCATTCCCTGAAGGACGTGAGTGA
>NW_025977861.1:1436-6767 GCF_021869965.1 Rhincodon typus | reverse complement strand
TCCCGTTCGGGGAAACCAAGCGGAGGCTTGGGGACCGCTTTGCAGAACACCTACGCTCGGTTCGCACTAAACAACTGCACCTCCCAACCATTTCAACTCCCCCTCCCACTGCTCAGACCACATGTCCATCCTGGGCCTCCTCATGTGCCACAACAATGCCACCCGAAGGTTGCGGGAACGGCACCTCATATTCCGCTTGGGAACCCTGCAGCCCAACGTGCACTTCGCAAGCTTCAAAATCTCCCCTCCCCCTACCGCATCCCAAAACCAGCCCAGCTCGTCCCTGCCTCCCTAACCTGTCCTTCCTCCCACCTCAAGCCCCACCCCTATCTCCTACCGACTGACCTCATCCCGCCCCCTTGACCTGTCCTTCCTCCCACCTATCCCCTCCTCCCACCTCAAACTGCACCCCCACCTCCTACCTACTAACCTCATCCCACCTATCCCCTTGTCCCACCTCCTACCTACTGACCTCATCCCGCCCCCTTGACTTGTCCGTCCTCCCACCTATCCCCTCCTCCCACCTCATGCCGCACCCCCACCTCCTACTTCCTAACCTCATCCCGCCCCCTTGACTTGTCCTTCCTCCCACCTATCCCCTCCTCCCACCTTAAGCCGCACCCCCATCTCCTATCTACTAACCTCATCCCGTCCCCTTGACCTGTCCTTCCTCCCACCTTTCCCCTCCTCCCACCTCAAGCTGCACCCCCATCTCCGACCTACTAACCTCATCCCGCCCCCTTGACCTGTCCTTCCTCCCACCTCAAGCCGCACCCCCATCTCCTACTTACTAACCTCATCCCGCCCCCTTGACCTGTCCGTCCTCCCTGGACTGACCTATCTCCTCCCTACCTCCCCACCTACACTCACCTTTACTGGCTCCATCCCTCTTTCACCTGTCTGTCTCCTCTCCACCTATGTTCTCCTCTATCCATCTTCTATCAGCCTCCCCCCTCTCTCCCTATTTATTTCACAACCCCCTTCCCCTCCCCCATTTCTGAAGAAGGGTCTAGGCCCGAAAGGTCGGTCTTCCTGCTCCTCTGATGCTGCATGGCCTGCTGTGTTCATCCAGCTCTACACCTCGCTCTCTCAGATCCTCCAGCATCTGCAGTTCCTACTGTCTCTGGAGTGGGCGTGACCGGCGCCGCTGATGTCCCAAAAGTGGGAGAGGCCAACCGTGGTGACGTCGAAGAGAACGTTGGAACGGTGCGTCACAAAGCAAGGCGGAGCCAGCCACCATCCAACGTTCGAAGTAGGCGGGGCCGCAAACGTAAAGCGCACGGACTGGGCGGGGTCCACTTGGCCCGCACGTCATAAAGTGGGTCAACAAGGTGCAGGGCTGGATGAACACAGCAGGCCAAGCAGCATCATAGGAGCAGAGAGGCTGACGTTTCGGGCCTAGACCCTTCATCAGAAAAGGGGGAGGGGAAGGGGGTTCTGAAATAAATAGGGAGAGAGTGGGAGGCGGATAGAAGATGGATAGAGGAGAGGAAACAAACAGGTCGAAGAGGCGGGGATGGAGCCAGTAAAGGTGAGTGTAGGTAGGGAGTTAGGAAGGGTATAGGTCAGTACTCTACCAGTCAACAGCTCGTCCCTGCCTCCCTAACCTGTTCTTCCTCCCACCTATACCCTCCTCCCACCTCAAGCCGCACCTCCATCTCCTACCGACCAACCTCATCCCGGCCCCTTGACCTGTCCGTCCTCCCTGGACTGACCTATCCCCTTCCTAACTCCCCACCTACACTCACCTTTACTGGCCCCATCCCCGCCTCTTCGACCTGTTTGTTTCCTCTCCACCTATCCTCTCCTCTATCCCTCTTCTATCCGCCTCCCACTCTCTCCCTATTTATTTCGGAACGCCCTTCCCCTCCCCCATTTCTGAAGAAAGGTCCAGGCCCGAAAGGTCGGTCTTCCTGCTCCTCTGATGCTGCATGGCCTGCTGTGTTCATCCAGCTCTACACCTCGCTCTCTCAGATCCTCCAGCATCTGGAGTTCCTCCTGTCTCTGGAGTGGGCGTGACCGGCGCCGCTGACGTCCCAAACGTGGGAGGGGCCAACCGTGGTGACGTCGAAGAGAACGTTGGAACGGTGCGTCACAAAGCAAGGCGGAGCCAGCCACCATCCAACGTTCGAAGTAGGCGGGGCCGCAAACGTAATGCGCACGGACTGGGCGGGGTCCACTTGGCCCGCACGTCATAAAGTGGGTGGTGGTTTTACCGGGGGACCCGCCCACCGGCGGGCGTGGTCGGGACCGGCCGGGCGCCGTCCAATCGGAGCCCGCCTTACTGGCAGGTGCCGGTCGCCAAGGAAGGGTGGCCCCGTCCAAAGGGCCACGGGGTGTGGGGGAGGGGGACGGTGCTCATGGCGGCGGTGGCGGATTCGGAGACAGGAGAGGTCGGATGGGGCCTGCAGGCGGCGGCCGCTCAGCTCGGAGCCACGGAGGCGGCCCTCAGGCTCTTCATCTCCATCGTCATGGGTAGGGAGTTGGAAACGGAGGAGGAAGTGGCGAATAACGGCCCTGTTACGGCGGCGGCCGGCGGGACCGCTCCTCCCTTTACCTACCTATTCCGCCTCCCCCACCCCGGCGCCACCGTTTCCACCGGCCACGCCCCGGAGCCGCTTTTCTGCGCAGACGCGTTGCCGGCGGCCGGTGGCCGGCGCCCCGCCCGTAGAGGTGCGCAGACGCAGCGCCGGCTGCCGGGGAGGATGAGTGAGACCGCGCAGACGCGGCCCCGGCTGCCGTAAGGCTCCGTGGTTGTGCGCAGTCGTCCTGCCGCCTGCCGGAAGCCTGCGTGGGACTGCGCAGACGCGTTGCCGGCTCCGATCGGCCCGGAGCATGCGCAGCCGTTTCTTGAACATGACCACGGCTTTTGGGGCGGGGGGGTTCTGTTGCGGGGGACTGGCGGCTCTTAAAAGGGCAACGCCCACTACGACCCTCTTAAGAGGGCAACGCCGATTTACAGGTGGGGCCCACCTCCTGATTATATTTGACCCCTTTCCTTCAGCACTGACCCTCCAACAGCGCCCAGTCCCTCTGCCCGACCCTCCAAGAGTGTGGTGCACACTCGGTGCCAACCCTCATACAGTGGGCATTGGTGTAGTTTGTTGAGTTTGTGGGAGTTAGGCAAACACAGCTTGTTATTGTTGTTGACTTTGCCAGAGCTGTCTCCAGAGAGCAGCTGATGCTGCAAACTCCTTTATTTTCCTCTGCTGCCACGATACTGATAGATAAGACTGCCTTATCTGTGAGAGTGCAGCTCTGAGAGCTGATTAATTCATTTCTGTTTGATTTTATCGCTGGTTTTAGCGTGAGTTGATGTGACAGCCCTCCTGTCTAACTTGCACAACAGTGTTGTTCCTCAGGTCAATGTCAGAGTGTTTAATCTGTCCTCGCATCCGATCGGAGGATGTGGCAGGGAGTAGCTCAGCTCAGCTCAGCTTTTATTGCTTGTCCCTAATTGCCCTTGGAGAAGGTGATGTTGAGCTGTTACCTTCAACTGTGGCAATCCAGTGTGGTGTGTCACCATGACAGAAAGAAAGGGAGGGGTGGGGATCTGAGACACCATTCAGTGTACAGATATCTCCCTGAGAGAGAGAGAGGGGACTGAGAGACACCAGTCAGTATACAGATATCTCCCTGCACCAGCAAATGATGTTAATTGCTCTGTCCTAAGTCTGAGGTGCACGTTGTATAGTCACAGTCCAGGGCAAAGGTGCTGAGTATTCCGCTGATAGTCAGTCACAATGTTTATGACCATGAGTGCCTGCCAGAGCACACTATCCAGTGTTATGCTTGCTGAGTTGCAATTCCTGGCCTATGCCCCAGGACAGAGACCCAAGTCTCAGATGGAACGTAAGCCTGGTCAAGCAAACAGTTCCTACTGGCTGGACCCAGCAGTTATCACCCCGTCCCTAGTTGCCCCCACCTTGAGAAGATAGGGGGTGGGGGTGAGATGCCTTTTCTAATCGTTGCAGTCCATGTGCTGTGGGTTGACCCACGATGCCCCTTAGAGAGGGAATTCCAGGATTCTGGCCCAGCGACACCGAAGGAGCGGCCGATATATTTCCGAGTCGGGATGGGGAGCGGGGGGTGGGGGAGCTTGCGGGTGAGGGGGTGTGGGGTTCCCAACTATCCGCTGACACCACCCCCCAACCCTTGACCTCCTGCATGGGGGTGGGGGCTGCTTCGTTTTGCTCCCTCCTGCCTTGTCGATGGTTGGACAGGCTTTGAGGGGGGGTTGTGGGGGTGAGGACGGGAGTTACTCGCTGCAGGATTCCCAGCCTGTTGTAGCCAGAGGGTTGATATGGGGCTGGGTTCCCCGGTTCAGTTTCTGCTCGATGGGTAACCCCCAGGATGTTGATACCGGGGGGGGTAGGATTCAGTGATGGTTACACCATCGAGTGTCAAGGGGGCGGGGGGACGATGGTAAGATTCTCTCTCAGTGGTAACCGCGCCCCCCCCTCTCTCTCTCCCCTGCCAGGTTATCCCTTTGCTCTGTTCCATCGTCAGTTTCTATACGGATCGAAGCCTCACGTTATCCACTTTTACAACACGGCCTTAGGGCTATGGATCGCGTACTTCAATTTCGGTGAGCCTGTCCCCAGTTCTCCCTCGCGTGGGGCGGGAGGCAGCAGGGGTTGGGGGTGGGGGGGCGCGCGGCGTGCGGCGTGCATGCAGGCCAGGGCTGTTCAACACGGTGCGGGGTATGGGTGGCGTGACAGGGGGACTCGGCTCTCATTCTCGTGACGCCACCTTTTTCCGTCCCTCTGGGGTTTCTCCGCCTGTGCCGGGACCGTTCCTCCTGCCCGTCTGCCCCAGGAGGACTGGGTGGGCTCCCGGGGTGGGGGTGTGGGGTGTTGGGCAAGGGATGATCAAGGCTTTGTAAATGGCTCTGACTCTCTGTGTCTTTCTCTGTCTCGCTGTGTCTCTCTCTGTCTGTCTCTCTCGCTCTGTCTGTCTGTCTCGTTCGCACTCTCGCGCTCTGTCTGTCTCGCTCGCGCGCTCTGTCTGTCTGTCTCGCTCGTGCTCGCGCGCTCTGTCTGTCTCGCTCTCTCGCTCTGTCTGGTTCTTTCACTCCCCCGTTTGCTCCACTGAACAGGTTTCCAGATGTTTCATTCCCTCATCTGCGTGCTTTTCCAGTTCCTGGTCCTACGACTCATAGGAAGAACAGTTATAGCTGTCATCATCAGTCTCCTCTTCCAAATGGTAAGATTTCTCCCTGTTTCCCCTTCTCTCCCAGCGACAGCCACACCGTCTTTCTCCCTCCCACCAATCAAACACTCCAAGGGACAGGGGGTTATATACAGAGTAAAACTCCCTCTGCACTGCCCC
>NW_025977861.1:379-842 GCF_021869965.1 Rhincodon typus | reverse complement strand
TCTCTCTCCCCCCCTCTCCGCCTCTGTCTCTCTCTCTCACTTCCCCCTTTCCACCCACACCAATCACCCCCCTGCCCTTAGTCCCAGCTGAGCAAGGAGCAAGAGCAATATTGTGTACCAACCAAACTGTCCCTGCTGGAGGTGGCTGGCTTCGTTTATTTCTATGGAGCCTTCCTGGTGGGGCCGCAGTTCCCAGTCAGCAACTACCTGAGGCTGGCCACAGGGGAGATGACCGACAGACCGGGCCACCCTCCCGACAGGTACCGGGGTTGGGGGTGGTGGGGGGGGGGGGAGGTCCGGGGTTGGGGGGGTTGGAAGGTGGTTGTTAGAAGGTGGGGTCTGCGGGCCAGGAGACCACCCCGCCGCCTGGGGTCCGGGCCTTGGCCCGTGCGATGCCCCGCGCGGTCGAATAGCCGCCGCTAGTCCCGGGCTGGGGTCGCCGGTGGGGGTGTCGCAGTTCCAT
>NW_025977861.1:0-279 GCF_021869965.1 Rhincodon typus | reverse complement strand
TCTCTCTCCCCCCCTCTCCGCCTCTGTCTCTCTCTCTCACTTCCCCCTTTCCACCCACACCAATCACCCCCCTGCCCTTAGTCCCAGCTGAGCAAGGAGCAAGAGCAATATTGTGTACCAACCAAACTGTCCCTGCTGGAGGTGGCTGGCTTCGTTTATTTCTATGGAGCCTTCCTGGTGGGGCCGCAGTTCCCAGTCAGCAACTACCTGAGGCTGGCCACAGGGGAGATGACCGACAGACCGGGCCACCCTCCCGACAGGTACCGGGGTTGGGGGTGG
>NW_025977860.1:0-6768 GCF_021869965.1 Rhincodon typus | reverse complement strand
CACTTCAGAAATCAAAAATATCAACTTCACCAATTGACTCAACTTTTTATGTTGTTTTGACTAACGTGCTTATTTCATTGAGATATGCTCTGCAGAAGACCAAAATCTCTACTTCAACAAGAAACTCAACATTTTATTCTGTTTTAACAACATGCTTACTTCAGTGAGATAAGCAAATCAGAAGATCAAAATCTGAACTTCACTAAATGACTCAAATTTTGATGATGGATTGATTAACAGGCTTACTCCCGTGAAGTAAGCACTTCAGAAGTGAAGAATCTCGACCTCACCAAATGACTCAACGTTTGATGTTGTTTTGAGTAACATGCATATTTGAGTGAGATAAGCACTTCAGAAGGCCAAAATTTAAACTTCACCAAATGACTCAACTTTTAACGTTGCTTTGACTAACATGCTTTTTTCAGCGAGTTCAGCAGTTCAGAAGGCTAAAATGTCGACTTCACCAAATGACTCAACTTATAATGTTGTTTTGAATAACATGCATATTTGAGTGAGATAAGCACTTCTGAAGGCAAAAATCTCAACTTCACCAGATGACTTAATTTTTGATGCTGGTTGGATTAAAATGCTTATTTCAGCGAGTCAAGCACTTCAGTAGACATAGATCTGAACTTCACCAAACGCCTCAATTTTTGATGTTGTTTTGACTAACGTTCTTATTTCAGTTAGATAAGCATATCAGAAGTCCAAAATCGCAACTTCACCAAAACACTCAACTTTTGATGCTGGTAAGACTAAAATGCTTATTTCAGTGAGATAAGCACCTTAGAAGTCAAAGATGTCAACTTCACCAATTGGCTTATTTCTTTTTATGCTGTTTTGACAAACATGCTTATTTCAGTGAGATAAACACTTCAGAAAACCAAAATCTGACCTTCACATAATGACTCAAGTTTTGATGTTGGTTTGACTAACATGATTATTTGAGTGAGATAAGCACTTCACAAGTCAAAATTCCAACTTCACCAAAGGACCTAACTCTGGACGGTGGTTGATTAAAATGTTTATTTCAGTGAGTTAAGCACTTCAGAAATCAAAAATCTCACCTTCACCATCTGACTTATTTTTTGATGCTGTTTTGACTAACATGCTTATTTATCAGATAAGCATTTCAGAAGACCAATATCTCACTTCACCAAGTGAAGTTTTTTGATGTTAGTTTGAATGATATGCTTATTTGATTGAGAGAACCATTTCAGATGTCAAAAATCTCGACTTCACCAAATGACACAACGTTTGATGCTGGTTTGACTAACATGCTTATTTCAGTGAGATGAGCACTGCAGAGGTCAAAAATCTCAACTTCATCAAATGACTTGATTTTTGATGCTGGTTGGACAAAAATGTTTATTTCAGTGAGTTAAGCACTTGAGAAGACTAAAATCAGAACTTTACCAAATGACTCAATTTTTATTCTTGTTTTGAATAACATGCTTATTTGAGTGAGATAACCACTTCAAAAGTCAAAAATCTCAACTTCACCAAATGACTCAACTTTTTATGTTGTTTTGAATAACATGCTTATTTCAGCGAGTTAATGACTTCAGAAGGCAAAAATCTCAACTTTACCAAATGACCTAATTTTAAATGCTGTTTGGATTAAAATGATCATTTCAGCGAGTTACGCACTTCAGAAGACCAAAATCTGAACTTCACCAAATGACTCAAGTTTTGCTGTTGGTTTGACTAACATGCTTATTTGAGTGAGATAAGCATTTCAGATGACAGAAATCTCAACTTTACCAGATGACTCCACTTTAGATGTTGTTTTGACTCACATGCTTATTTGAGTGAGATAAGCACTTCAGAAGTCAACAATCTCAAATTCATCAAAGGACATAATTTTTGATGTTACTTTGTCTAACATGCTTACTTGAGTCGGATAAGCACGTCAGAAGTCAAAAATCTCAAATTCACCAAATGATTTAATTTTTCATGCTGTTTTGACTCACATGCTTATTTAACTCAGATAATTCGGAAGACCAATATCTCAACTTCACCAAATGTGTTGATTTTTGACGTTGGTTTGAATGACATGTTCATTTCTTTGAGATAAGCACGGCTAAAGATCAAAATCTGAACTTCACCAAATGACTCAACTTTTGATGTTGTTTTGACTAACGTGCATATTTGAGTGAGATATGCACTTCAGAAGGCAAAAATCTCAACTTCACCAAATGACATAATTTTTGATGCTGGCAGGATTAAAATACTTATTTCAATGAGATAAGCACTTCAGAAGACAAAAATCTGAACTTCACCAAATGACTCAATTTTTGATATTCGTTTGACTGACATGCTCATTTCAGCGAGTTAAGCACTTCAGAAGATCAAAATCTCAACTTCACCAAATGACACAACTTTTGATATTGTTCTGACTAACGTGCTTATTTCAGTGAGATAAGCATAGCAGAATGCCAAAATCTCAACTTCAACAAGACACTCAACTTTTGATGCTGGTTGGTTTAAAATGCTTATTTCAGCGAGTTCAGCTCTTCAGAACACCAAAACCTGAACTTCACCAAACGAATCTCGTTTTGATGATGGTTTGACGAACATGCTTACTTGAGTGAGATAATCATTTCAGAAGTCAAAAATCTCAACTTCACCAAATGACTGAACTTTTGATGCTGGTTGGATTAAAATGTTTCTTTCAGCGAGTTATGCAATTCAGAATTGCAAAATCAAATGAGTTGTATTTTGATGTTGGTTTGAATGACATGTTGATTTCATTGAGTTAAGCACGTCAGAAGATCAAAACCCTAACTTCACCAAATGACTTTTTTTTTGCTGTTTGGATTATAATGCTTATTATCGCAAGGTAAGCACATCAGTAGACCAAGATCTGAACTCCTCCCAATGACTCAATTTTTGTTGTTGTTTTGACTAACGTGCTTATTTCAGTTAGATAAGCATATCAGAAACCAAAATCGCAACTTCACCAAAACACTCAACTTTTGATGCTGGTGTGACTAAAATGCTTATTTCAGCGAGGTAAGTACTTCAGAAGGCTAAGATATCAACCACACCAAATGACTCAAATTTTGATGCTGTTTGGAATGAAATGCTTATTTGAGCGAGTTAAGCTGTTCAGAACACCAAAATCTGAACTTCACTAAATGACTCAAACTTTGATGTTGGATTGACCACCAGGCTTCCTCCAGTGAAATAAGCACTTCACAAGTGAAGAATCTCGACTTCCCCAAATGACTTATCTTTGATGTTGTTTTGATTAACATGCATATTTGAGTGAGATAAGCACTTCACAAGGCCAAAATAAGAACCTCACCAAATTACTCAAGCTTTGATGTTGGTTAAACTAACATTCTTTCTTGAGTGAGACACAAACTTCAGAAGTCAAAAATCTCAACTTCACCAAATGACTTAATGTTTAATGCTGTTTTCACTCATATGCTTATTTCAGTGATATAAGCACTTCAGAAAACCAAAATCAGAACTTCACAAAATGACTCAAGTTTTGATGTTGGTCTGATTAACAGGCTTATTTCAGCGATTTAAAGACTTCAGAAGTCAACAATCTCAACGTCGACAAAATACTGTTGATGCTGTTTTGACTAACAAGATTATTTCACTCAGATAAGAACATCAGAAGACCAATATCTGAACTTCACCAAATGAGTTAGTTTTTCATGCTGGTTTGAATGACATGCTTATTTCATGGAGATAAGCACTTCAGAAGATCAAAATCTCAACTTCACCAAATGGCACAACTTTTGTTGATGTTTTGACTAACATGCTTATTTCAGCGACATAAGCATAGCCGAAGACGAAAATCTCAACTTCAACAAGACGCTCAACTTTTTTATGCTGTTTTGATAACATGCTTACTTCAGTGAGATAAGCACTTCAGAAGACAAAAATGTGAACTTCACTAAATGACTCAAATTTTGATGTTGGATTCATGAACAGGCTTCCTCCAGTGAAATAAGCACTTCAGAAGTGAAGAATTTCGACTTCACCAAAAGACTCAACTTTTGATGTTGCTTTGAGTAACATGCATATTTGAGTGCGATAAGCACTTCTGAAGTCCAAATTAAGAACTTCACCAAATGACTCAACTTTTGACATTGTGTTGACGAACATGCTTATTTCAGCGAGTTAAGCATAGCAGAAGACCAAAATCTCAACTTCAACAAGACACTCAACTTTTGATGCTGTTTTGACTAACATGCTTATTTCAGTGGGGAAAGAACTTTATAAGACCAAAACCTCAACTTCACTAAATGACTCAAATTTTGATGTTGGATTGACTAACAGGCTTCCTCCAGTGAAATAAACACTTCAGAAGTGACGATTCTCGACTTCCCCAGTTGACTCAACATTTGATGTTGTTTTGAGAAACATGCATATTTGAGTGAGATAAGCAGATCAGAATACCAAAATCTGAACATCACCAAATGACTTAATTTTTATGCTGTTTTGACTAAAATGCTTACTTCAGTCAGATAAGCACTGGAGAAGGCCAAAATCTGAACTTCAACAAATGACTCAAGTTCTGATGTTGGTCAGACTAACATGCTTATTTGACTGAGATAAGCACTTCATAAGTCTAAAATCTCAACTTCACCAAATGACTTAATTTTTAATGCTGTTTTCACTGACATGCTTATTTCAGCAAGATAAGCACTTCACAAAAGTAAAATCTGAACTTCAGCAAACGACTCAAGTTTTGATGTTGCTTGGATTAAAATGCTTATTTCAGCAAGTTAATCACTTCAGAAGACCAAAATCTGAAATTCACAAAATGACTCACGTTTTGATGTTTGTTTGACTTGACATGCTCATTTCAGCGAGTTAACCACTTCCGAAGATCAAAATCTCAACTTCACCAAATGACACAACTTTTGATGTTGTTTTGACTAACGTGCTTATTTCAGAGAGATAAGCATTCCAGAAGGCCAAAATCTAAACTTCAACCAGACACTCAAAAGTTATGCTGTTTTGACAAAGTGTTTATTTCAGCGAGATAAGCACTACAGAAGACCAAAATCTGAACTTCACTGAATTACTTAAATTTTGAAATTGAATTGACTAACAGCCTTCCTCCAGTGAAATAAGCACTTCAGAAGTAAAACAATCTCGACTTCACCAAATGACTCAACTTATGATGTTGTTTTGAATAACATGCGTATTTGAGAGATAAGCACTTTAGAAGGCCCAAATAAGATCTTCCCCAAATGAATCAAGCACTGATGTTAGTTAGACTAACATGCTCACTGAAGTGATATAAGCACTTCAGAAGTCAAAAATCTCAACTTCACCAAATGACTTCATTTTTGATGTTGGTTGGATTAAAATGGTTATTACAGTGAGTGCAGCATTTTAGAAGTCAAAAATCTACACTTCACCAAATGACTTAATTTTTGATGCTGGTTTGACTAACATGCGTATTTCAGCGAGACAAGCATAGCAGAAGACCAAACTCTCAACTTCAACAAGACACTCAACTTCTGATGCTGTTTTGACGAACATGCTTATTTCAGTGAGACAAGCACTTCAGAAGACCAAAATCTGAACTTCACTAAATGACTCGAATTTTGATGTTGGATTGACTAACATGCTTATTTGAGACAGATAAGCACTTCAGAAGGCAAAAATATCAACTTCACCAAATGACTTGGTTATTCATGCTGTTTTGACTAACATGCTTATTTCAGTGAGATGAGCACTTCAGAAAACCAAAATCTGAACTTCATCAAATGACTCAAATTTTGATGTTGGTTTGACTAACATGATTATTTTTTGAGATAAGCACTTCGGAAATCAAAAATCTCATCTTCACCATCTGACTTAATTTTTGATGTTGTTTTGACTAACATGTTTATTTAACGCAGATAAGCACTTCAGAATACCAATATCTCACTTCACCAAAAATGTTAGTTTTTGATGTTGGTTTGAATGACATGCTTATTTCAGCGAGTTAAGCTCTTCTGCAGGCTAAAATCTCAAGCTCACCAAATGACACAACTTTTGATGCTGGTTGGTTTAAAATGACTATTTCAGCGTGTCAAGCTCTTCATAAAGCCAAAACCTGCACTTCACCAAATGTCTCTAGTTTTGATGATGGTTTGACTAACATGCTTATTTGATTGAGATAAGCATTTCAGAAGTCAAAAATCTCAACTTCACCAAATGACTCAGTTTTGAAGTTGTTTTGACTGATGTGCTTGTTTCAGCGAGAGAAGCATATCAGAAGACTAAAATCTTACCTTCACCAGATGACCTAACTTTTGATGCTGGTTACATTAAAATGTTAATTTCAGCGAGTCAGACACCTCAGAAGCCAAAAATCTGAACTTCACCAAAAAACTTGATTTTTGATTCTGCTGAGACTAAAACGCATATTTCTGCGAGTTAAGCACTTCAGAAGGTCAAAATCGCAAATTCACCAAATGACTCAACGTTTGATGTTGTTTTGACTAACATGCTTATTTCAGCGAGATAAGCAGATCAGAAGACGAAAATCTCAACTTCACCAAAGGACCTAACTTTGGATGCTGAATTGACTAAACTGCTTATTTCAGTGCGATAAACAATTCAGAAGTCAAAAATCTCAACTTCACAAATGACTTCAATGTTCATGCTGTTTTAACTAACATGCTTAGTTCATTCACATAAGCACTTCAGAAGACCAAAATCTGAGCTTCACCAAATGACTCATGTTTTGATGTTGCTTCGGCTAACATGCTTATTTGAGTCAGATAAGCACTTCAGAAGGCAGATATC
>NW_025977859.1:4976-6768 GCF_021869965.1 Rhincodon typus | reverse complement strand
ACTCACTGGTTGGGATTGTCCCCATTGTAAAAGAGATTGAGACTCTATCATCTTGGTGACAGCCCCATTGTCAGATATTTGTCGAAAGATAAAAGCTGTGAGGAACCTAATGAGAAACCAACTCAGCTACTCTTCCCCATCGAAACAGCTGAAGAATTTGAGATAGGACCTGGCCTTGAGCAGGACACAACAGACAACATTGCATTGTGTTTCCAGTCTCGTCATTGATGATAAATTGTTTTGTTTTAAGATGGTCAGTGTTATACCACCAAAAACACAATTTGTTATTTTGCTGGTGTTGACTCCTCTAAGGTCATAAAGAGGAGTTATGAAGAAAATGCAGATGGGGTCCCATCAAAATTCACTCTCCTTTGGTCACAGAACTTGCAAGTTGTGAAGCTGATTACATCAGATAGATAGCACAAAAACAGGCTATTCAGCCCACCAGCTCATGCTGAATGCTCCACTCAAGCCTCCTTCCCATGTTTTAAATTTGCCATTGAGGGTTGGTCTACTTTCATCTTCGACAGGTCTGTACCGTTCTCTTAACCTGTGGTAGAGTTCCACATTCTGACCATTCTTTGGCCCTCCTGGGTAAGTACCTTAGAATTATAGAATCCCGACAGCGTGGAAGCAGGCTGGAGCTCATCAAGTCCACACCAACCCTCTGAAGAGCATCCCACCCAGACTTACCCCCCTGTGACCCTGCATTTCCCATGCCCAATCCACCAAACCTGCACATCTTTGCACTGTGGGAGGAAACCGGAGCACCCGGAGGAAACCCACGCAGACACAGGGAGAATGTGCAAACTCCGCACAGACAGTCACCCAAGATTGGAATCGAACCCAAGTTCCTGGCACTATGAAGCAGCTTTGTTAACCACTGAGCCACTGTGCTGCCCTTACTTTGATTACCTCTGGTGATGGTTTCTCTCATCACTTTAGAAGGTGTATCAGAAACACTCAACAATGCAGATTATTTTGAATTTGTAGATCTGTAGTGTAGAATGGTTGGGCATGTGGGGAGGGGTGAGCCCAGTCACTCCTCCCATTTAAAATCATGATGTTAGTATTGCCTTGTGAAGGTGTGGGTGGTTGGATCGGAGCTTCCGGTTTCCAGTTGTCCAAGTGGTGAGCCAGGCTGGTGCTATGTTACCCATCCCCATCATTCCTGGTGGGCACTCCAGTTGGCACAGACACCCGTCGACGTCAGTCCCACTGGTGAAAGAGTTCCACACCACCTCTGGTTACTCTGCCTAATTAAGGAACGCAGCGATGCTGTGAGAACCTTCCAGAAGGTTCTACGGCTCGAGCTGTTGGAGTCTAAGCCAAGTTGTTTTGCTTTGTTCTATTCCCAAAGAGACCACAGACACACAGAAAATAGGAGCAGGAGTAGGCCATTCAGCATTTGGGGCCTGCTCCATTAGGATCACGGCTGATCCAGCATCTCAGTGTCGTGGTACTGCTTTCTCCCCCCTACCCGTTAGCCCTAAGAACTATCTCTAACTCCTTCTTGAAAGTATTCAATGTCTTAGCTTCAACTGCTTTCTGTGGCAGTGAATTCCACAGGATCCCCACTCTCTGGGTGAAAACATTTCTCCTCATCTCAGTGCTAAATGGCCAACCCCATATTCTTAATCTGTGACCCCTGGTTTTGTACTCCCCGGTCATTGGGAACATCTTTCCTATGTTTGTCCTGTTTAGTCCTGTTAGAATTTTATAGGTTTTGACTGAGACATCTTGACATTATTAAAATTATTATAATATACTCAGGAAAATCCATCATGAGCAC
>NW_025977859.1:1728-4476 GCF_021869965.1 Rhincodon typus | reverse complement strand
TAATCTTCTGTAGCATTGAATGCTGTCGAATACTGAGTTCCTAGACTTAGTCACCTTGCACCCATGTCTCTGTAATAGCTGTCAAGTTATATTCATTTATTTCTGTTTGTACCTTCAACTCCTTTGTCTTGTAACAAATGCTGTGTGCTTTCAGATAAAAAGACTTGAGCTTTGACTTTTTAACCATTTTATTACTTAGTTCGGGTCAGTTAGCACAGGTTTGCGATGCAGAGTGACGCTCACAGTGTAGATTTAATTTCGACACTGGCCGAGTTCCCCTCGACCTCTCCCCTCGCCCGAGGCATGGTGACCCTCAGGCTAAACCATCACCATGTCGTCTCTTCAGTAAGAGAGCAGTCCTGTGGTCTGGTAGGACTGTAGTGACTTTATTCTTACTCTGGTTTTAACTTCAGCTGAACTATTCTTCCTCCATTTTCTACCACATCCTGTCTCACTTTGATTATTGGCCACATGCATTCATTCCCAGATTAATATCGGTTTGTGTGTAGCTTGGCTGTGAGAGTTGCTGCCTGTTGGAAATACCTGATTCATTTCACATCAGTGTGTGGACCGGGCTGTGGGAGTTCGGAGGAGTAAGGGGCAGTATCTTCACCCACAACAAACGGGCCTTGCTGAATGAAGTTTGTTACTGTGACTTTAACTTCCACTGACCGACCATCACTTCTCAACGATTTTTCTCCTTTAGTATTTCTGGGTGCTGGTCTTTTGCTGAGCCTTAGTTGGTATTGGGGAGGCCAGTTACTCAACCATTGCCCCCACCATCATTGCTGACCTCTTTGTGGACGATGCAAGGACCTTGATGATCTCCATCTTCGACATTGCCATCCCAGTGGGAAGGTAAGTGTGCTCATGATGGATTTTCCTGAGTATATTATAATAATTTTAATAATGTCAAGATGTCTCAGTCAAAACCTATAAAATTCTAACAGGACTAAACAGGACAAACGTAGGAAAGATGTTCCCAATGACCGGGGAGTACAAAAAAAAGAGGTCACAGATTAAGAATACGGGGTTGGCCATTTAGCACTGAGATGAGGAGAAATGTTTTCACCCAGAGAGTGGGGATCCTGTGGAATTCACTGCCACAGAAAGCAGTTGAAGCTAAGACATTGAATACTTTCAAGAAGGAGTTAGAGATAGTTCTTAGGGCTAACGGGTAGCGGGGAGAAAGCAGTACCACGACACTGAGATGCTGGATCAGCCGTGATCCTAATGGAGCAGGCCCCAAATGCTGAATGGCCTACTCCTGCTCCTATTTTCTGTGTGTCTGTGGTCTCTTTGGGAATAGAACAAAGCAAAACAACTTGGCTTAGACTCCAACAGCTAGAGCCGTAGAACCTTCTGGAAGGTTCTCACAGCATCGCTGCGTTCCTTAATTAGGCAGAGTAACCAGAGGTGGTGTGGAACTCTTTCACCAGTGGGACTGATGTCGACGGGTGTCTGTGCCAACTGGAGTGCCCACCAGGAATGATGGGGATGGGTAACATAGCACCAGCCTGGCTCACCACTTGGACAACTGGAAACCGGAAGCTCCGATCCAACCACCCACACCTTCACAAGGCAATACTAACATCATGATTTTAAATGGGAGGAGTGACTGGGCTCACCCCTCCCCACATGCTCAACCATTCTACACTACAGATCTACAAATTCAAAATAATCTACATTGTTGAGTGTTTCTGATACACCTTCTAAAGTGATGAGAGAAACCATCACCAGAGGTAATCAAAGTAAGGGCAGCACAGTGGCTCAGTGGTTAACAAAGCTGCTTCATAGTGCCAGGAACTTGGGTTCGATTCCAATCTTGGGTGACTGTCTGTGCGGAGTTTGCACATTCTCCCTGTGTCTGCGTGGGTTTCCTCCGGGCGCTCCGGTTTCCTCCCACAGTGCAAAGATGTGCAGGTTTGGTGGATTGGGCATGGGAAATGCAGGGTCACAGGGGGGTAAGTCTGGGTGGGATGCTCTTCAGAGGGTTGGTGTGGACTTGATGAGCTCCAGCCTGCTTCCACGCTGTCGGGATTCTATAATTCTAAGGTACTTACCCAGGAGGGCCAAAGAATGGTCAGAATGTGGAACTCTACCACAGTTTAAGTGAACGGTACAGACCTATCGAAGATGAAAGTAGACCAGCCCTCAATGGCAAATTTAAAACATGGGAAGGAGGCTTGAGTGGAGCATTCAGCATGAGCTGGTGGGCTGAATAGCCTGTTTTTGTGCTATCTATCTGATGTAATCAGCTTCACAACTTGCAAGTTCTGTGACCAAAGGAGAGTGAAGTTTGATGGGACTCCATCTGCATTTTCTTCATAATTCCTCTTTATGACCTTAGAGGAGTCAACACCAGCAAAATAACAAATTGTGTTTTTGGTGGTATAACACTGACCATCTTAAAACAAAACAACTTATCATCAATGACGAGACTGGAAACACAATGCAATGTTGTCTGTTGTGTCCTGCTCAAGGCCAGGTCCTATCTCAAATTCTTCAGCTGTTTCGATGGGGAAGAGTAGCTGAGTTGGTTTCTCATTAGGTTCCTCACAGCTTTTATCTTTGGACAAATATCTGACAATGGGGCTGTCACCAAGATGTCAGAGTCTCAATCTCTTTTACAATGGGGACAATCCCAACCAGTGAGTATAAATTTCTCCATTGGACGTCAACTCAGTATTGAGCCCTGGTCAAATAGAAAATCGCTTCATGCAATCCAAATGCTTTTCTCCATCTCAA
>NW_025977859.1:0-1228 GCF_021869965.1 Rhincodon typus | reverse complement strand
AAATAGAAAATCGCTTCATGCAATCCAAATGCTTTTCTCCATCTCAAGCATTTGACAGATTTAAACAAAATAAGCAGATGGAAGGATTTGCATACAAAGGTAAAATAAAGAACTGCAGATCCTGGGTATCTGAAGCAGAAGCAAAAATTTCTGTTTTTGTTTACAAATGAATGAATGTCTTTATCACAGTTTTCATAGTTTTTAATTTTCAACAAAGCAAGTGGCTACAACTCATTCCATAAATTGACGTCAACCAAAAAAGGTCGTACAGCATGAAAACAGGCCCTTTGGCCCAATTTGTCCATGCTGGCCAGGTTTCCTAAACTGAACTATTCCCATTTGCCTGCATTTGGCCCATATCCCTCTTAAACCTTTCCTATCCATGTCCATGTCCAAATGTCTTTTAAATGTTGCCATTGTACATGCCTCTACTACTTCCTGTGGCAGCTTGTTCACTACACTCACCACCCTCTACGTGACATGAAAAAGTTGCGCCTCGAGTCCTTTTTTTAAATCTTTCCTCTCTCGCCTTAAACTTATGCTGTCTAGTTTTGGACTCCCCTACCCTGAAGAAAAGATCTTGGCTATTCACGCTATCCATGCACCGCACCTCCTCCCCTCCCCCCACCACCAATGATTTTATAATCGTCTATGAAGGTCACCCCTCAGGTACAAATGTAGGCATCACTTGTCCTCTGTCGAAGTCCCAGGACCTTGGTGGATATGTAGGACTGTGAATCTATTTCCTACAAGCAGTGGCCACTCTACAATGAGATATGTTTGACTCCTTTAATTAGAATTGGCTGCATTGGTTGGTGAATGTTCTCCACAGTTGGTGACTTTCGGAGACTGTGGGGGTAATGGTGATGGTGAGCATGACTGGCGTCATTGACCAAGAGGGGTGTAAACAGTCAAATAAAAAGACATGTGTTTGTTAATGAGTTCAGCTTCAGATGGAGTCCAGCTTTCTGCCATTGAAACAACTGATTTACGCTGGGAGGAGGAACGTTGCAGAATTCCGAGGTGAGGCGGTCAAAGGGGTTGTTGGACAGAATGAACTTTGCTAAATTGAAGTGTTGAGATATTACAGAGTGAAACTGTTTTATTTGTTCTGTTGCAGTGGTCTGGGTTACATCCTTGGATCTGGCGTAATGAAACTATCTGGCAACTGGCACTGGTCAATGAGGGTAAGACCAAATGTGTAATCAATGGTTACTGTTGTGGTATA
>NW_025977858.1:1418-6769 GCF_021869965.1 Rhincodon typus | reverse complement strand
GTGCCACCCACCATGTCTCGGTATGGTAGCTTAATACTGTTTTACAGAAGAATGGCACATTGTTGATTGTCATCTGAGGTTCATATTGAAAATAGAAGGGGATGTTTTTTAAACAGGACAGTGTTTAGGTTGTTGGTACAACCACAGTTGCAGTTGTCTCAGTACAATAATTTGTTCTCAGCTTCTGACAACAAATGGTCAGAAATCGGTCAAAGGAGAAAGTGACGGTGAACCAGACAATGTACTATGCTCCCTCGCTCGAGAATACCCAAGCAATGGCAATAATTAATCTTTTCCTGTCTTTTCCTGTTAATGTCTCGCAGGACTTCACTCAGATCAACCCATAATCTTCAAAATTCTCACGAAAACAGGCCTCATTTGTACAACAAAAACAGAAATTACTTTTCTTTGTTCATTCACTGATCAGGCAGCATTTATTGCCCATCCCTAATTGCCCAGAGGGCAGTTAAGAGTCAACCACTTTGCTGTGGGTCTGGAGTCATGTGTAGGCCAGACCAGGTAAGGATGGCAGTTTCCTTTCCTAAAGGACATGAGTAAACTGCATGGGTTTTTTCAACAATCAGCTTCTTAATTCCAGGTATTTTTATTGAATTCAAATTCCACCATCTGCTGTGGTGGGATTCAAACCCAGGTCTTCACAACATTATTTGGGTCTCTGGATTGACTGTCCAACGATAATACCACTAGGCCACTTTGCAGATCTGGCAGCAGCTGTGACAGAGAAATCAGAGTTAACGTTTCAGGTCCAGTGACCCTTCTTCAGAACTAACTTGCCTGATCTCTCCTCATACCTTCAATCCATATGAAACTGGAACAGATGAGAGAACACTGAGATCAGAAAATGCTTCAGCAGCAGTGAAGTTGGGAGTCTCTGTCTTTGGAGAACTGTACTGAGATTGCTGCTCAGTGAATTGCTGTCACTGTTCCCGGGTCTGGATAAAGCTGACCAGTCAGTGAGCTGGAGACGTTATTGTTCAAAAGATAAAACCAGAGAACAGGTCAGCAGCAGATTGAAACACATGCAATTGTCATAATGCTATACTAGGGATGCCAATAACAGCAAGGATGGTGTAGAACACTCTGTCCACATGTTGAATTGGTCAATGCATTTTTCTGTGTGAGGTGATGTGTCCCTTCAAGCAGCTGACAAGCTCTCTGAAACTCTGAGCAGATGCCTTCCCAGAGACGCCGCCTTTCACTGTGTGGAAGCTCCCTGGGGAGGTTAAGGTTGTAACAGTTTTGTTGTTGTTTTTCAAATTTCTGTAAATGAACAAATTAATAACAAAACAAGTTTGATCCAAATTATGAAGTAGCGTTGCTGCTTAATACATTGTAATGAAATAACAAAAACAGAATCTGGAATCCGCCAGCAATAACACTGTCCACTCAAACACCATAAGCCCCATCCCGGGGTCACAAATTATTTCAACTGATGCTGCATCAAGACGGTTTATTTCAAGTGTGAAAATATGTCTCATAGCTGACCTCTGTACTCCAGGGTAGGCAGTGCCATCTTTAAACAAGAATATTTCACTCACTGATTGAAATGTGATTTTTCTTACCCGCTGAATGTGTGCATTGTTGCCAAGGTCAGCATTTATTCCCAATCCTCAATTGCCCAGGCTCTGGAGTCACATGAAGGACCAAGTGAGGAGAACACACTGCCTTTCCTGAGGGAAGGGGATGAAGTGAACAAAATGGGCTTCCAACAATGGAGACATGGATGAGTATTTGAATTCTAAATTGGAACTTTAATACCTGCCTCGGTAGATTCGAACCCACACCCACAGAACATTACCCTGCAGCTCACAAGTGTAGCAGTAGAGATAATATCACCATGCCACTGTCTGTACAGCTTGCAATTGCATAATGTCACAGTAAACAAATTCAGCATCTCACACTATATCAACACCGTAAACAGATTAACTTCCTGCATTTAATAAAAATCAAGTTCAGGCAATCATTTAAACTGAATGAAAACACATCGTTTGATGTAAATCCTCAAAACAATGCAACTCACCTGAAGAACAGACCCATCCTCGGAACAGACCCTTACACTCGTCCCAATAATAGAAATCACCACCAGGCCTTCCCATCAGACTGACACACATCCATCATCAAAACAGCACCTCCGCATGATGCGGAACTTCCCTGGAATGTAGACACTCAGATCATCACTGTTCATCCAGATACATCACTGACCTCACTCTTATTGTCACTGTCCATACACATACATCACTGACCTCACTCTTATTGTCACTGTCCATACACATACATCACTGACCTCATTCTTATTGTCGTTGTCCATCCAGACCAATCACTGCACTTCGAATAAATCCTTCAGGAAATGTTGATAAATTTCAGTTCTCATGATATTAATATATTAACTAGAAAAGAACATTGAGGAATAGTGCGGGTGCATAAGGAACAAGCAGGGTAAGCTGTTCACTGCTGGTAAGGATGTGACAGAGTTATTAAATGAATATTTTCCTGTCTTTAATATTGAGCAGCTGAGCAGTATAGTGAGAGATAAAGAAGAGATGCAATTAATGCTGCAGCACTCCGAGCAGAGCAGTCACCAGGCCCAGATGGGATGCAACCCTGATTGCCGAAGAGTTAAGGGAAAAAAATTGGAAAAGTGTTGATAGAAATGTTCCAGGTTTCTCTGAACACAGGATTAGTTCTGGGGGCTAGAAGATTGCAAATATGAAACTGTTGTTCAAGAAAGGGGAAATGGATAACCCAATAAACTACAGACCTGTTAGTTTGACATCATGAGCGGGAAACGTGATGGAGTCCATAATACAAGAGATAAGTTGATTATACACTTCGAAAAACATAAGATAATACCAGGCAGTCAACATAGATTAGTCAAGGACAGGTCATATCTGACAATTTTAATTGAGTTCTTTGTTGCGGTGGGACACAGGCAGTAGATGAGAGGAGTGTGGTGGATGTTGTATTCTCCACGATAAAGACTGATGGAAAGTAACTGTTTAACTGGCATTTCCTATCATTGTCTCCGCAGATTGCTAAAGAGGGAGGGAGGATGTTTTCCTTGTGGGACCATGGAACCAGAGGTCATAATTTTAGGATAAGAGAGCGGCAGATTGAAAACAGAGATGAGGAGGAATTACTTCCCAAAGGATCGTGAATCTGTGGAATCCACTCCCCCAGAGTGCAGTGGGCGTCAGGAAATGAAATACATTTCAGGAGGAGATAGATTTTTCATGAGTAACAGGTTAAAGGGTGACGGTGAGCGGGCAGGAGAGTGGAGCTGAGGCCGAGATGAGATCAGCCATGATTGTATTGAATAGAGGAGCAGGCTTGAGGCTCCTCCTGCTCCTGATGCTATGTTCTTACGTCGCTTCACATGAAAGTCAGTTAACTCTGCATTTTCTCTCCATAGATGATGCCAGACCTGCTGAGTTTCTCCAGCTATATGTATTTTTGTTTGTATTAACTTGAGATTTTACATTTGGTCGTGTCATTGAAACAATTTGTGAGTTCAGTTACATTCAGATACTCTACAGGGGTCACCGATTTATCATAGTCTGTCTTACAAACGCGATCCCGTAGAGAGGTCGAAATGCGAACAGCATGTGTCCCCACAAGCGGGGCAGCTTTAAATTGTCCTGCATTGTGTTCCGACTTGTGAATGGACTCCAGAAGGGAATCTGTTCGCACCCCAGGGACTGCCTGTCCTTTAAGAGCTGTATTCTACAACTCCGAACTCCACAATAGGATCAATAAATATCGACTGTTAAATAACTACTGAGTGAAGGACACCCCTGAACCAATGCGAATGCGAACCCTGGAGCCAAGACCGAAGCTGTTTGAGTGAACAACATCATGACTGGCAGTATATAACTTCCATTGTTTGTGGTTTCGATATTATGATTGGATTGTCCACTGAAGTTTCAGAGAGCAATATATTCAATTCCAACAGAGAATTAACTTCAGACCACTCTTCAGTAATTAATACACCACTTCAAAACCGCATTGGCCTGTCCTGACAAAGATGCATCTTAATGTCGAGAAATGTGAGTCGTAAAGGTGGGAAAATAGAAAGACTGAATTTTGCCGTTTCAAATGTTGACAAGACGTGAAATCTTGCACCATCGCATGGAAAAATTAACAACTGACCAAGCGTGAGTTCCTGTTTGCAGCAGAGATTTACAAATTAACTCAATGACATATTAAAATTCCCATTGCCTGCCCATTCCACACTTCCAGATCCAGTGACACTGTTCCCTTGTGTGAGGGCAGTTTTCTGATTGAATATTGTAACGTTGCAACATGAAGGTACTGCCTGTAACAGAGTTGGCTACATCGCATAATGTTATCTGCTTTGCTGTCTGGATAGAATGAATTACATTTAAAACAGTGACAGATGGAATATAAAGTAGTGAAGTGTGGCACAGTGATAGCGTCCCTTCCCCTGGACTGGGAGGCCTGGGCTCAAGTCCCATTTGCTCCAGAGATGTGTAGAGTCATGGAAATGTACAGCATGGAAACAGACCCTTCGCCCCAACTCGTCTATGCTGACCAGATATCCTACATTAATCTCGTCCAATTTGCCAGCATTTGGCCTATATCCCTCTAAACCCTTCCTATTCATATATTCCCCCGGATGCCTTTTAAATGCTGTAATTGTACCAGCCTCCACCACTTCCTCTGGCAGCTCATTCCACACACGCACCATCTTCTGCTTGAAAAAATTGCCCCTTAGGTCACTTTTAAATCTTTCCCCTCTCACTTAAACTCATGCCGTCTAGTTTTGGACTCCCCGACCCTGGGAAGAAAAATACCTTGGCTATTCACCCTACCCATGTCCCTCTTAATTTTATAAACCTCTATGGGGCCACCCCTCAGCCTCAGATGCACCAGAGAAAATAGCGCCAGCCTATTCAGCCTCTCCCTATATTTCAGACCCTCCAAACCTGGCAACATCTTTGCAAATCTTTTCTGGCCCTTTCAAGTTTCTCAACTTCTTTTCTGTAGCAGGGAGACCAGAATTGAATGCAGTATTCAAAAAGTGGCCAAACCAATGTCCTGTACAGCCGCGACATGACCTCCCAACTCCTATACTAATGGGCTGACCAATAGAGGCAAGCGTACCAAACGCCTTCTTCACTTCCATGTCTACTGGTGACTCCACTTTCAACGAACGATGAATCTGCACTCCAAGGTATCTTTGTCCGGCAATACTCTGCAGGACCTTACCATTAAGTGTATAGGTCCTTCCCAGATTTGCCTTATCAAAATGCAACACCTCACATTTATCTAAATTACACTCCCATCTGTCACTCCTCAGCCCATTGGCCATC
>NW_025977858.1:0-918 GCF_021869965.1 Rhincodon typus | reverse complement strand
CATTAATCCAGATGTTTGAGGTTCTGCTTCTGAATTAGACACAGAGCTCCTACAGTGATTAGGCAGAACCTTGTTCTTTGCCTGGTATATGTTGTCTACATCCACATGGATCAGTAAGATGGTATCCTGCCTGTTCCCTTGCAAACTTGGTTTCAGCCCTGAACATATTTCCTGAAACCCAGCAGGGGAAGTGTTGGAGCCTCCGAGACTCACAGTCTATGCAAATTCTCCAAACCCACTTCATGCTCAGGCTGAGATTCACTCATGAAATGGCGGCCATTAATTTGTATTGCTGTTGTTGATCTGACCGTCTCAGCATAAAAATACAGGACTGTTGTGGTTCAGTAGTACTGTGCCTACCTCTGAACAAGGAAGCCTAGATTCAAGTCGCACCTGTTCCAGTGGTGTATAATAACATCCTTGAACAGGTTGTTTAAAAATATCTAAACTCTGCACTAAAGAGGGCTCTTGTGGTGCAGGGGTTTCCTACCTCGGAGGCAGCTGTTCAAGACCCACCTGCTCCAGAGGTATGTTGTAACCCGCTCTGGTCCCGACATCCCTCCCGCCCTCCGTAACCCGCTCCAGCCCCGACATCCATCCCGCCCTCCGTAACACGCTCCGGCCCCGAAATCCTTCCCTATATTCTGACCCAAGGATGTCCTGTACACAAAAAGCAGGACAAATCCAACCCAGCCAATTCCTGCCCCATCAGTCTACTCTCAATCATCAGTGAAGTGATGGAAGGTGTCATCAACAGTGCTATCCAGCAGTACCTGGTCAGCAATAACCTGCTCAGTGCCACTCAGCTCCTGACCTCATTACAGCCCTGATTCAAACATGAACAAAAGAGCTGAATTCCAGAGGTAAGGTGATAGTGACAGTCCTTGACATCAAGGCTGCATTCAATCGAGTGTGGCA
>NW_025977857.1:0-6769 GCF_021869965.1 Rhincodon typus | reverse complement strand
GAAGGGTCGAGGCCCGAAACGTCAGCCTTCCTGCTCCTCTGATGCTGCTTGGCCTGCTGTGTTCATCCAGCTCTACACCTTGTTAATTAAACTCTCAGTTGTTGGAGATGGTCATTGCCTTGCACTTGTGTACCACAGATGTTACTTGCCACTTATCAGCTCAAATCTGAATGTTTGTCCAAGTCTTACTGCAAATATCCATGGACTGCTTCATTACTGGTCAAACTGAATTTGCCTACTTCTGACCTAATGATGGAAGGAAAGTAACAGATAAAGCAGCTGAAGATGTTTGGGCCTAAGGCACTATCAGAAAAGAACTACAAAAATGATGTCCTGGAGTTGCAATGATTTGTTTGCAATAACTAGAATGACCTTCCTTTGTGCTACGATGCCAGCCAGGGAAGAGTCTTCCTACAATTCCCCTTGAAATCAATTTTATTCCAGATCCTTGATGCCACAAGTGGTCAAGTGATTCCACCTGGCTCAAAAGAGCTGAAATCTATAGGTATAATTAGCTTACCTCTTGGATATTCAAAAACCAGAGCTTTCATCAAATGAACAGCAATCTGGATGAAAGCCCAACAGTAATGGATTATAAAATCTGTAATCACAAAATTAAACTGAAATTAGACTAAGCCTCTGCACTCCTTGTCTGGCCCATTTTATATTAAATTCAGCATGGTGTGACATGAATGGGCCACACATCTTGGAAATTAGAAATATTTCCCTCAAAGTAAATGCATTGGAATTGGAAGTGGCAACAGGGCTGTACATTTAAGGGCAGTAATGCATCAGTTAAATTCTGAATTATTTTCAATCTTAAAAAGTCCATATCCACGTGATTTGCAAGAATGGTTTTCTGTCAACTTGGAAACATCAATATTACAGGTCAGGAGAAAGAAAAGAAATAAAGTTGTGCTGATAACCTTCATTAACAGCATTCTTTCAGTATGATTAAATCATCCCACGTACACCACACCAACAGCCTAAAAATAGCAAGCTACTCTGTTCATTAAAATCTAACATATTTAAGCAAAAGCATTTGCAAATTTTCTGTTGAATCCATAACATAGAGGAATTAACCAAACTATAATTTCCAGTTGGTCATCATTGCTATAATTGTCTTGGAGAGTTCTGAGGTCTTGAATAATCTGCTAAATATGCAACAACAATAATGAACTATTTACCATATGGACTGCAGAGGTACAAGAAGGAAGCTCCTCACTGCCTTCTCAAGGGAAACTAGGAATGGGAAATAAATGCTGGCCAGCCAATGAGGCCCACGTCGCACAAGAAATTTTTTTTTCAAA
The DNA here is from genome assembly GCF_021869965.1 of Rhincodon typus. Classification (NCBI taxonomy): domain Eukaryota; kingdom Metazoa; phylum Chordata; class Chondrichthyes; order Orectolobiformes; family Rhincodontidae; genus Rhincodon; species Rhincodon typus. Next base: position 5,459 of record NW_025977857.1, on the reverse strand, counting down.
TGCGCACATCCTCTTACTGTGGAAATCGCCCAGTAACTTTTGACAAGAATGAGCTACCTCGTGAAATTGTAAACTGATATAATTTGCTAGTTGATTTGTACTGTTCTGTGGTTAGACTTGTGAAAACTGTAGCTCAGCCTCAAGCCCTTTGTGAGTTTTAGGAAGTTGCTGCATTTATGCATTCATTTCTAGTTAAACTGTTCAGAGAAAGTATGAGCAGATATTTAACAATGGAGTATCTTTTTAATGATGAGATCTGGATTCCAGCAATGTGACCCAACCCCTCTATCCCAGAAAGGGAATGATTGAAATATGAACAATTATGAAGCACAATTATTTCTGGAGGACCCAAATTTTACCTAGAGGTTTATTTTAAAAATCAAAATCACACATAATTTTTCATCAATCTTTTTCCTTTCTTTCTCTTGATCCAATCAATACTGTCTCTTCTTTTTCTGTTCTGATTTGGCTTAAATTCCTTTTCTGCTGTTCCTCTGTTTCTTTACCAATCTTTAAATCTCACTGGTTGAGTTATGAAGCTAACCTGTTGGTTCTGAGGTTTACCAGGATTCCAGATGCTCAAGTGCCTTTATTGCATGTTTGTTAAATCCTGCTTCCAGAGCAAAAATTTTTCAGCTAAATTATATGGGAAATGGTATGACTTATGGGTAAGCTCCTGAAAATTCTGAGTCCATGTAAAACAGCCTTTCTAATTGTGAAGCCAATATACTACCACAACTGATTGTACAGTAGCAAGAATAGGAAATGTGGATCTATTTTTGTCACAGTGGCTGAAGGTGATAGACTTTCATACATGGTCTGCAACTGACCAGCTTCATATACTACAGCTGTCCTGTTCATTAGCTGACAAAAGGTGATTACACAGGACATCTCACTTTAACATTAGGGTGGGGGAATGGGGGCGTGGTGGCTCAGCAGTTAGTACTACTGCCTCACAGTGCCAGGCAACCGCATTCAACTCTACCCTCGAGCAACTGTCCATGTGGAGTTTGCACGTTCTCCTCTCCAGGTACTCCGGTTTCCTCCCGCAGTCCAAAGATGTGCAGGTTAGGTGGATTGACCATGCTAAATTGCCCCTAGTGTCCGGTTATGAGTAGGTTGGGTGGATTGGCCATGGCATGGAGTAGGGGGGACGTCAGCAGGGTTACAAGGATAGGGTGTGGAAGTGGGGTGAGTCTGGGTGGGATACTCTTTGGACTCTGTTCGGCCGAATGGCCTGTTTCCACACTGTAGGGATTCTATGAAGAATAATGACAGAATTGCCTTCTTATGTTTTAGAGAAGTCTTTGAAATTAATCAAAAAATATTGTGGTTTGTTTTGCTCATAAAGTTAAAACCTTGAGATCTAACGATGTTGAAATATCTTGTTTACACTGATACTCTAGGAGTCAAATCAGCAGCATTTTACTGAACTTTTAACATCGGCACAACAAATACATCAATATAGTACCAGTGCCCAAAGTGCAGTGTAAAGACAGCATAAATGATAATTCTAACCAATGCCAATAATGGAATTATCCTTATAACCCTCAAAACAGCTTGCTGACCGTCTGCATCTGAGTATATGATAAAAGTCTCTGATTAGTAAGTGGCAATTTAATGAAAGCATGTAGTTGGCTATAGTTACATGGCTCAGATCTGGAAGTAGATGCTTCAAACAACACAAATTATTGCAGAGAGACTGGAAAAAAACTACACAGGCTGCTGTGAATCCTAGATAATTTTACTGTTTTAAAAAATTGTACTACTGTTTGTAAGAGGATGAACCCTTGCTTGCCTCACTATTAAACTTTTGTTACTTAGATTTCCACAACACACATGCCAGATATACAGTTTAATTCTATACTTAACTCTGTTCTTAAGAGTCCACACATGCCTTTAGGAACACAACCCCCAGTAAATAGTGAAAAACAAAAGTTTTCAGTTTGTGACATGATGAAATGAATTATCATGGTTAGAGTGCAAAGTTTAATAGTTTTTAAAGCAAAACTATTCAGGCATAAAATATGTTAATAATTAAGGGACTATATGTAGACACCTGAAGAATAGGAAGAAAAAAGTACAAAGAATGTGTTAAATATTATATTTTACATCTTTCTGCTTCACCTTTCACCGCTTCCATGAAGAAAAGATCTGGAAATAGATGAAGTTGCATCAATGGTGAGTTGGTTCTTGTACAGAGTGAAGATTGCATATCTTGGTTGCAGTTAGACAGGAAGGATGGCAGTACGTAGGCATAGCAGGTTACAAGCACAACTGCTATGCCAACATCTTGCCTTCCCTCCAGCTCTTACCAAAAAAAAACTGCGATGTAACCCTAAAATCTGTTCAAAATGCATAATTCCTCCGAGGGAATAAATCCAAATGATGTCAATCTTGATTTTTCTCTTCAATTCATTGTTGCATAATGTTACAATGAAGAAGAACAACAAATGCAGTTTTGAAAGGATTGTGAGGATGATGCTTACCTATTGGACTACGTAGCTTGAAGAAAGGGAGACCTCAAGGGTGAGGTAACTATGCAAAAAAGAAACTGAAAAAGCAAAGTTGACTAGGAACATTAACAGTCAATCATACTGTAGTAGCGATGTGACAAGGAATACTTACCATGACTAGGAATGTGCACATATTCATCTAATGCAGTAAAGTGATTGATACTTGGAGAAAAAAAAAACTTTACAAGAGGATATTGCACTGTCATTCTATTTTAGTGAATATTGTTAATGAGCTTCTACATTATTCAAAAATAAGAAAACAACGTACAACTTAAATTGTATTATTCATTCATGGATCAAGGGCATCGCCAGCAAGGCCAGCATTTATTGCCCATCCTTAATTTTTCTTGACTGGTTGGTGAAGAGCTGCCTCACTGCAGACCGTATAATGAAGGTAGACCCTTGGTGCTGTTGGGAGGGAGTTAGAGGATTTTGACAGAAGTTTATCTGGTTCACAAATGTCCTTTTGGGAAGGTGATCTGCCGCTCTTTCCTGGTCAGGCCTACGTGTGATCCAAGACCCCCAGCAATGCAGTTGACTGTCAACTGCTCTCGAGGCAAGTAGGGTTGGGCAATGAATACTGGCCTGGTTAGCAATGTTCATATCCTGTGACTTAATGTAAAGAAAGAGAGAAGGTTGAAATCGAATCAGAGATAGTAGGAACTGCAGATGCTGGAGAATCCGAGACAACAAGGTGCAGGGCTGGATGAACACAGCAGGCCAAGCAGCATCATAGGAGCAGAGAGGCCCTTCATCAGAAAAGGGGGAGGGGAAGGGGGTTCTGAAATAAATAGGGAGAGATTGGGAGGCGGATAGAAGAGGGATAGAGGAGAGGATAGGTGGAGAGGAAACAAACAGGTCGAAGAGGCGGGGATGGGGCCAGGAAAGGTGAGTGTAGGTAGGGAGTTAGGAAGGGGATAGGTCAGTCCAGGGAGGACGGACAGGTCAAGGGGGCGGGATGAGGTTGGTCGGTAGGAGATGGAGGTGCGGCTTGAGGTGGGAGGAGGGGATAGGTGGGAGGAAGAACAGGTTAGGGAGGCAGGGACGAGCTGGACTGGTTTTGGGATGCGGTGGGGGGAGGGGAGATTTTGAAACTTGTGAAATCCACATTGATACCATTGGGCTGCAGGGTTCCCAAGCGGAATATGAGTTGCTGTTCCTGCAACCTTCGGGTGGCATCATTGTGGCACTGCAGGAGGCCCAGGATGGACATGTCGTCTGAGGAATGGGAGGGGGAGTTGAAATGGTTCGCGACTGGGAGGTGCAGTTGTTTGTTGCGAACCGAGCGTAGGTGTTCTGCAAAGCGGTCCCCGAGTCTCCGCTTGGTTTCCCCGATGTAGAGGAAGCCACACCGGGTACAGCGGATGCAGTATACCACATTGGCAGATGTGCAGGTGAACATCTGCTTGATGTGGAAAGTCTTCTTGGGGCCTGGGATGGGGGTGAGGGAGGAGGTATGGGGGCAGGTGTAGCACTTCCTGCGGTTGCAGGGAAAAGTGCCGGGTGTGGTGGAGCTGGAGGGGAGTGTGGAGCGGACAAGGGAGTCACGGAGAGAGTTGCCCCTTCGGAAAGCAGATAAAGGTGGGGAGGGAAGGTTGATTGTTTTCCAGTTAGGACATAGAGTGATTTGGAGGACCAGAGTCATAGAGTCATGCAGCATGGAAACAAATTCTTTCATCCTATAAGTCTACACCAACCCTGTTCCCAAATTAAACTAGTCCCATTTGCCTGTGTTTGGACCATATTCCTTCAAACCTTTTGTATTCATGTACTTATCCAAATGACTTTTAAATGTTGTAACTGTACCTGCATCCATCACTTTCTCTGGCAGTATATTCCACACATGAACCACCCTCTGTGTAAACCAGTTGCCCCTCATGTCATCTGTAAAACTTTCTCCTCTCACCTTGAAAATATGCTCCCTAATTTTGAAGTCACCCACCCTAGGGAAAAAGACTTTTGCTATTCACCTTATTTATGCCCCTCTTGATTTAATAAACCTGGATAAGGTCACCCCTCAACCTTCTACGCTCAAATGAAAAAAGTCCCAGCCTATCCAGCCTATTTTTATAAATTAAACCCTTCATTCCCAGCAACACCCTGGTAAATCTTTTCTGAACCCTCTCCTGTTTAATAAAATCCTTCCTATAACAGGGCGACCAGAACTGGACACAGTACCCAGAAGAGGCCTCACCAACAAGATTCCCCAACTCCTATACTCTTTTGCAGATTCTCTTGTAGCCATTGGTGTTTATTTGGATAGTCCAGTTAGGTTCCTGTTTAATGGTGACCCCAGGAATTTTGACTGTGGGGAAATCAGTGACGGTCATCCAATTGAAGTCATGGGCCGATACTAAGACTTTCCTCTCTTTTCAGATGGCCATTATCTGACAATTTTGGGGCATGGGCATTATTTTCTACACCAGCCTAAACTTGAAAGTTCTAGCAAGAATTTCTTCATTACTTAAAGTTGGGAATGGGACGGAACCCAGTGCAACAATCAACAATAAACCCTATTTCTGACCTTATGGTGGAAGGAGAGTCATTGATGAAGCAGCTGAAGATTGTTGGGTCTAGGGCATTATCCCAAGGAACTCCTTCATTAATGTCTAGGGCTGAGGTGATTGATCTCTAAGAACAACAACCATCTTCCTTGGAGCTAGGTATAGCCCAGCCTGTGGAGGTTTTCTCCATTTCTCAATTACTTACACTTTTTTAGAATGCTTTGATGGTACACTCAATCAAATGTTTCCTTAAAAGTCAAGGACCATTAGTCTCATCTCTCTACTGGAATTCAACTCTTTTATCTATATTTGGATCAAGGCTGTCATGGAGTCTGGAGCTGAGTACTCATGAGGGAACACAAACTGAGTGAGCATGCTGTTCTGAGTAATCTGTCCTCGATAGCACTGTTAATGACATCTTCCATCACTCTTCTAATGA
>NW_025977856.1:1900-6769 GCF_021869965.1 Rhincodon typus | reverse complement strand
GCACTGTTGGGGGTGGTGTTGGGGGAGATGTTGCACTTCGGGGGTAGGGGTGGGGGAGATGTTGCATTGTTGGGGGGTGGGGGAGATGTTGCACTGTTGGAGGGTGGGGGTGGGGGGAGGTGTTGCACTGTTGGTGGTGGAGGTGGGGGATGATGTTGCACTGTTGAGGGTGGACTGGGGGGTGATGTTGCACTGTTGAGGGTGGGGGAGATGTTGTACTGTCGGGGGGTGGGGAAGATGTTGCACTTTCGGGGGGTGGGGAGGGGTGATGTTGCACTGTCAGGGGCGGGGGTGGGGGTGATGTTGCACTGTTGGGGGGTTGGTTGGTTGTGGGGGGAGATGTTGCACTGTTGGGGGGTGGGTGTGAGGGAAATTGTTGGACTCCAGCGTTATGAAGCTGATCATTTTCTCATAGCCTGAAGAGCTTGAGTGTAAGAGTTTATGTATGTATAAAGTAGTCATTTAACAGAATGAAGTTTGAGTACTTTTGGGAAAAAAGAACACATTTTGTTGAAGCTTTTCATTTTTCATTCATCAGGATATTTGGCAAGAATGCAAATACAAGGGAAAACCAACATTCATACCACCAGAGAGGAGAGTGTTGATTGGTTGACAAGTGGACTGTAATTGATAGAGGTGTTGCCATGGGGAATGCACCCATTAACATTGATTGACAGTTAACAGCCAGGCGTTGTTAAATTTTAAAACAGACAGCTTGACTCTGATTGGTCAGGACATTGCCCTGAGCAGCGAAGCAGGAAATGCCATATAATTCCTTACACAGTCAGGATTATCCAGCAAATGATGTCCAATTACCAAATAAAATCCGAAAGAACTGCGGATGATGTAAATCAGGAACAAAAACAGAAGTTGCTAGAAAAGCTCAGCAGGTCTGGCAGCAACTGTGAAGGAAAAAATCAGAGTTAACGTTTCAGGTCCTGCGCCCTTCCTCAGAAGAACCTCAAGAAGGGTCACCGGACCCGAAACGTTAACTCTGATTTTTTCCTTCACAGTTGCTGCCAGACCTGCTGAGCTTTTCCAGCAACTTCTGTTTTTGTTCCAATTTTGTTCCAATTACTAATTAATTGACAATTCCAGAGGTAGGGGTATAGATAGTTACATGTAAGCTATTACTGCAGTGGCTGTATACTATTGACTTTTAACTCCCTTAAATGTTCCAAAAAAGCAGATGACTCAATGCTTTCCTCCACTCCAGTAAAGACACTGATTTATAGTTACTACAGAAAGTAATCAGCTTGTGTGGGAGCAATTGATGGTAAATGCATGAGGCAACAGGAGGCAGAAGAATCAAACCTAGAATCACAGACTGGCTCCATGGCTAACCAAGGGAAGAAAATTACCTTTTGAAGCATTTGCTATGTAGTATTAGAGCAAAGCAGGTGCCAAAAGTGAAGATAAAGGTTCAGTTCCAAATATGAATAAACTGCCCTCTCAACATATACATAGTCACTCAATCATGCAACACCACGCTGTGCAGATAGACCTAATTTTGCTGATTTATTCACCAGTAATTACTCTTGAAGATGTAATTAAGTGATTCATTTGACGCACAGACTGGGATCTGGTGCTTTTTAACCAAAGGCCCTGGTTTCCATTTATCTGTGAAAAAACCTTTAGTGGCCCATGAAGCAAATTTATTGACTGAACAATACAGAATATAATTCACAGTCGCACTATAAGCACACAGTAATTTTATCACAATGAGAATACTATTCAATTCCATTCCGTGTGAAGTGAATTGAGACATTGGTGTAAATGGGGTTTTATGATATCCAGGTCCATTACCTTAGCATTTCATTGTTTTTCTATAAACCAAAGCCTTTACTCATCAGCCACTTGACTCCGCAGGTATCAAGAAATGTCTGAAAGCACTGGGTACTGCAAAGGCTATGGGCCCTGACCGTTATGTTAGGTTTGAGCTATTATATATCATCCATCTCTGGTTTAATCTCCAAGCGAAGCAGAGATGGTTCTAAATTCAGAAAGTTTACTTACATTTACATAGCATCTTAGTACCTTACAAAAAGCTTGCAATATACATGTAGTTACAGGTAGGAGCAGCGTATCTGGTTTCTCTCCAGAGTTTCCTGAGAGTCAGGAGTCAGTTAATCCACATACTAAATAAAAACCTCCATCACATATGTTTAGATGAGACCATCTTCGACAAGGGAGCCTCCTTAACCAAGGATTCCCCAGCTCCGTTGTCGACAGGTCCCTCAACTGGGTCTGACTCATCTCCCGCACTTCCGCCCCCACCCACTCTCTTCCCTCCCACAACAGCGATAGGGTTCCCCTTGTCCTTACCTACCATCCCACCTGCATCCATGTCCAGAAGATCATCAGACACCATTTCCGCCACTTCCAGCGAGATGCCACCATCTCCTCCCATTCCTCAGAAACTCCCAGTCGCAAACCATTTCAACTCCCCCTCCCATTCCTCAGACGACATGTCCATCCTGGGCCTCCTGCAGTGCCACACCGATGCTATCCGAAGGTTGCAGGAACAGCACCTCATATTCCGCTTGGGAACCCTGCAGCCCAATAGTATCAATGTGAACTTCACAAGCTTCAAAATCTCCCCTCCCCCTACCGCATCCCAAAACCAGCCCAGCTCGTCCCCACCTCCCTAACCTGTCCTTCCTCCCGCCTATCCCCTCCTCCCACCTCAAGCCCCACCCCCATCTCCTACCTACTAACCTCATCCCGCCCCCTTGACCTGTCCGTCCTCCCTGGACTGACCTATCTCCTCCCTACCTCCCCACCTACAGTCACCTTTACTGGCTCCAATCCCGCCTCTTTGACCTGTCTGTCTCCTCTCCACCTATCCTCTCCTCTATCCGTTTTTATCTGCCTCCCCCTCTCTCCCTATTTATTTCAGAACCCCCTTCCCCTCCCCTATTTCTGAAGAAGGGTCTAGGCCTAAAACGTCAGCCTTCCTGCTCCTCTGATGCTGCTTGGCCTGTTGTGTTCATCCAGCTCTACACCTTGTTATCTCAGGTTCTCCAGCATCTGCAGTTCCCACTATCTCTGAAACATTTTCCGCTCCCCTTCCTTTCCGCCTTCTGCAGGGACCATTCTCTCCGGGACACCCTGGTCCACACTTCCTTCACCCTCAACATCTCCCCACAGCCCTACAGCATCTTCCCCTGCAACTGGCAAAGGTGCAACACTTACCCATTTACCTCCTCGCTCCCCAGTATCCAAGGGCCCAAACTTACCCTCCAGATGAAGCAACACTTCACTTGCACTTCCCAGAATCTAGTCTACTGCATTCACTGCTCACAATGTGGTCTCCTCTACTTTGGGGAAACAAAGCATAGACTGGGTGACCGCTTCGCAGAACATCTACGTTCTGCTCGCCTAAAGACCCTGAGCCTCCAGTAACCTGCCACTTTAACACAGCTCCCTGTTCTCTGGCCAACATCTCTGTCTCAGGCTTGCTGCAGTGTTCCAGCAAAGTTTAGCGCAAGCTGGAAGAACAACACCTCATTTCCTGCTTGAGGATCCTGCAGCCCTCCGGACTCAATACTGAGTTCAATAATTTTAGGGCCTGAACTCTCCCATGTCCTAGTCTCCTACCCCACACACCAGGCCTTATTATCACAGTTTGCCATCACAGACCATGTGTTGTTAGTCACTAACAGTCTCCATTAACAGATATTCACCCTCCCAGCCTGATCGTTATCAACTCCTTTGTCTGACCAACTGCTCTTCTCTCTGTTTGGGCTCTATCCTATCATTTAATTCCTACCCCATTCCCCTCCCTATCTTCTGCATATAAACCGACATTTTCCGAGCTACCATCCATTCTGGCAAGGGTCACCAGACCCAAAACATTAACTCTAATTTTTTCTTCACAGATGCTGCCAGACCTGCTGAGCTTTTTAAGCAACTTCAGTTTTTCTTGCGCATACTAGATCCACTCACAGACTAAAGCAATCAAGCACCGTGCAAGGATCTATGATCAGACAATCAAACAACATGCTAACAATACCCTGGATTCAGCACTGAAGACTTCTGCTCCAGAACTAGCTGTACCCGAGCCAAGCTGTTTCAGTAAAGCTACTGCACATGCAACACAATGTTGAAGGTATGTCCTGTCTATAAAAGGCAGAATAAATACATTTTTATATAGCTAGTTATTCTGAGCTTATTGAAACATGATGTAAAAGGACACTGAAAGACAAGGACAAATTCTACTTTGTAAAGTAAATTGTTATGTTTCCACGTAAGTGTCACAGCAAGCATATAAGACCAGAAGATGTAAGTGTAGAACTAGGCCATTCAGCCCATCGAGTCTGCTCCACCATTCACCAAGACTACAGCTGATGTGACAATCCTCAACTCCACTTTCCTGCCTTTTCCTCTTAACACTTGTTTCCCTTACTGATTAAAAGTCTGTCTATCTCAACCTTGGATACACATAAATACAGCAGACTGATCAGTGAGAATATGGGTGGTTCATAAATGCTCAGGGTTTGGTTACAAGTTGACCGTTGAAGCTGGTGGTCTGAATTTATTGGCCAAACTGGTGGGCATTGCTAAGTCCAGAAGCCTTGATGGTATTCAAATGTCCAGTCTCCCTCCCCACCTCTGCTGACTCCCATTTTAGGGACAGATATCCAATAATTTCCTTACCACTGATGTAAAAGTCACCAGTTTATAGTTTTCTGGATAAGCCCAGTTGCCCTTCTTAAACAAAGGAACCAAGAAATTTGATGAGAGCAGAGTGGTGGACGTTGTTTACTTGGACATTTTAGTAACGCCTTGGGCAAGGTTCTGCATGGTAAACTAATTAGTAAAGTTGGATCACATGGGATTCAAGGTGAACTTACCAATTGGATACAA
>NW_025977856.1:308-1890 GCF_021869965.1 Rhincodon typus | reverse complement strand
AAGTCACTGAGTCAGTCAGGATGATGTTATGGCATGTTATGAACTCTTCTGCGCACATTAGGCAGAGCTTTTGTGGGGATGGGTGGTAATAGGGTGAAGGGCTCGCATTCTGTATGTGTGTCACTGACAGTCAATGTGTGTGTGTGCATGTGTGCATGCGTGTGAGAAAGACTGAGTGTGTGTGTATGCATGTGTGTGCGCGTGAGTGTATGTGTGAGTGTGTGTGAGAGAGAGTGTGTGTGTTTGTGTGTGTGTGAGAGAGAGTGTGTTTGCCTGTGTATGTTTGTGTTTGTGCATGAGTGAGAGTGTGTGTGTTATATGTCCGTGTGTGTCTGATTGCGCGTGTGTGTGTTTGAGAGAGACAGTCTGTGAGTGTGAGAGACTCTGTGTCTGTGTATGTGTGAGTGACAGTGTGTGTTTGTGTGTGTGAGCGTGAGAAGGTGTGTGTGTGTGTTTGTGCATGAGTGACAGTGTGTGCGTGTGTGTGTTGTATGTCATGTGTGACTGACTGCATGTGTGTTATGTGTCTGTGTGTGACTGACTGCATTGTGTGTGTGTGTATGTGAGAGAGAGACAGAGAGACAGAGACAGTCTGTGAGTGTGAGAGATTGTGTGTGTCTGTGTGTGTCTGTTTATGTCTGTGTGTGTGCGTGTGTATGTCCATATGTGACTATGTGTGTGCGTGTTATGTGTCTGTGTGTGACTGACTGTGTGTGTGTGTGTGAGAGAGAGAGATGGTCTGTGAGTGTGAGAGATTGTGTGTGTCTTTGTGTGTGTGTGTGTGTGTGAGAGAGAGAGAGAGAGACACAGTCTGTGAGTGTGAGAGTGCCTGTGTATGTGTGTGTGAGAGAGAGAGAGACAGTAATTGAGTGTGAGAGTGTCTGTGTGTGTGTGTGTGAGAGGGAGAGACAGTCTGTGAGTGTGAGAGTGTTTGTGTGTGTGTGTGTGAGAGAGAGAGAGAGACAGTCTGAGAATGTGAGAGTGTGTGTGTGTGTGTGTGTGTGTGTGTGTGTGAGTGTGTGTGTGTGAGTGTGAGAGAGAGAGAGAGAGAGAGATGGGGTCAATGGTTCGAAGTTGAGCCAGAATGATTCAAACAGATACACCAGCCAGAATTTGACGATGAAAGTTTTGCTATAGGTCAGTGAATGAGCACAGGGTAAGTTTGTTCAGTAGGTTTCACAGAAAATAATCTCAGTGTATTTGGAGTGACCTCTCCACTGACTAAATGTTCTTGGAGATGCAAACTGTGCAGACGGTCAACTTTTTAAAAAAAGACACTTTCTCAGAATTTACGCAGAGCTGGCGACACTGACATGGATTACTTGGTCCTAGTTGGGCTGGTTACACTTGGGCACAGACAGCGAACTGATTCCTCTGGTTACTCTACAGACTGTAGACAGTCATGTCAATGGGAAATAAGCTCCTCAGTCGCAATTCCTCTGGGGACATTTTTACTGCAACTGATTCAAAGTCAGTGATTTGGCAACAGTCCCTTAGACTGACTCACACCTGGGTACAGTCCCTCAGACTGACTTACACCCGGGTATAGTCCCTCAGACTGACTCACACCCGGGTACAGTCC
>NW_025977856.1:0-298 GCF_021869965.1 Rhincodon typus | reverse complement strand
TGACTCATACCCGGGAACAGTCCCACAGACTGACTCACACCCGGGTACAGTCCCTCAGACTGACTCACACCCGGGTACAGTCCCTCAGACTGACTCACACCCAAGTACAGCCCCACACACTGACTCACACCCACGTACAGTCCCTCAGACTGACTCACAACTGAGTACTGTCCCTCAGACTGACACACATCCGGGTACAGTCCCTCAGACTGACACACAGCCGATTACAGTCAGTCAGACTGACACACACACATGTACAGTCACTCAGACTGACTCACACCCGAATACAGACTCTCAG
>NW_025977855.1:0-6769 GCF_021869965.1 Rhincodon typus | reverse complement strand
GGACAAACAGGAAGGAAACTAACAACAAGAGTACATGAACACCAACTGGCTACAAAAAGACACGACCAATACTCACTCATCTCAATCCACATGGACAAGGAGAACCATGACTTCGACTGGGACAACACCAAGATCCTGGGACAGGCTAGGCAGAGACAAGCACGAGAATTCCTGGAAGCATGGCACTCCACGAAGCATGCTATTAATAAACACATTGAACTCGACCCCATATACATTCCACTACGGAGGAAACCCGGAAGTGAGGCAATCCATCGCAACGGACCCCAGAGTTTAAAAACCAGGCGGGAAAACACACCAACGCTTCATCAGAGGCTGCACTGTGGATGTTACCAAGCATGGTAACGAAACGTCTGCGGAACAACAAACCAGCTCGGCGAGCCAACCAACCTCAATAAAACAAATTTACGAAAATCATTAGTGAAAGAAAGGGCTGTAAACCTTTCCACCTACACTGGAGATGGTCTGAATTACAAGCACTTCTTTCATGACACACTTTTAAGTCCCAAGACCATGTAATGTATTACCCACTATCATGAATAATAAATCAAATGCCTTTATTATCTTGCCAGTGCTTTCAACATTAATATCTGTGCTTGGTGCTTGGTGCTTGGGAAGGCACGGTGGCTCGGTGGTTAGCACTGCTGTCTCACAGCGCCAGGGACCCGGGTTCAATTCCACCCTCGGGCGACTGTGTGGAGTTTGCACATTCTCCCCATGTCTGCATGGGTTTTCTCCCGGTGCTCTGGTTTCCTCCCACAGTCCAAAGATGTGCAGGTTAGGTGGATTGGCCATGCTAAATTGCCCGTAGAGTTCAGGGATGTGTGGGTTATAGGGGGATGGGTCTGGATGGGATGCTATAAGGGTCAGTTTGGGCTGAAGGGCCTGTTTCCACACTGTAGGGATTCTATGAATGAATTCTATGAATATCTATGGTGATGAGCCATGGAGGGTTTCCTCCAGTTAAGGAGATTGATTTCTGCTGTTGATGTTTAGTGGCTGGTATGAAAATCATAAAGTTTGCTTGATGTCATCCACACACATCATCACCTCCAGAATAGATCAGATTTTATGAATAAGCCACTGACATTTGAAAGGCAAAAAAAGAAAAAGCTTTACTTTTACAACAATTGTCTTGACTTAGAACGCTCCAAAGCACTTTAAAACAATGAAGTAATTTTTGAGGGATTATTACAACGTAAAATAAGAAACACAGAGCTGATTTGTGCACAATGAATTCCCAGAAATAGCAAGGTGATAATCACCCACTAACCCACCTTTAGTAATAGTGTTTGTAATTAGTGACATATTTTGATGGATTTAATGGATCACCTGGTACTCGAGGGCTAGACTACAAAATACTTTTTAAATAGTCTTTATTGACACAATCCTTGATGAGGCAGTGACAGATTCACAGCCCACAGCAGCTCAGGGAACATATTTACGTTATTTGTCATTCTTCTTTTCTTTCAAGAAAATCCAACCTCTTTATGGAGGCATTTGTCAGTCACATTTGGTTTAGTTGTCTGAGATTCAGATGGTTGTGGGTTAATGTCCAGGTCCAGGATTTGAGTGCAAGACCGAAACTATTACTCCAGCTAAACTGTTAATGTAGAGACAACAAGGTGCAGGGCTGGATGAACACAGCAGGCCAAGCAGCATCATAGGAGCAGAGAGGCTGATGTTTCGGGCCTAGACCCTTCATCAGAAAATGTATCTGTCTTTCAAATCAGACCCTTAACTAAGGTCTCATCTACACCCTCAGGTCGATTAAAAAATGCCCATAAAACTATTTTGAAAAAGAGTCTCCTGTTCAATACTGATCCTTCTATCAACATCACTTAAATAGCCAAGACAGTATCAGTAAAAGTGGCCACTGCACAGTCCTTCGGAGATATGTACCATCTTCCCATTTATAATACCTTGTGTGAAAGTATCCCAGTGCTAAATGGGACAGGCTTTGAACAGATCTAGCTGCTCAAGACTGGGCATCTATGAGGCACTGCGGGCCATCAACATCATTGTTAGAAATCAATCATCTCAGCTCCAGGACATCTCTGCAGGAGTTCCTCAGGGTAGTGTCCTTGGCCCAACCATCTTCAGCTGCTTCATCAATGACCTTCCCTCCATCATAAGGTCAGAAGAGGGGATGTTTGCCGATGATTACACAATGTTCAGAAAGCGAAGCAGTCCATGTTCAAATGCAACAAGATCTGGACAATATTCAGGTTTGGTCTGAAATGTGGAAAGTAACATTCATGCCACAGAAATGCTATCTTCAGCAAGAAACAATCTAACTTTTTCCATTTGACATTCAATGGCATTGCCAACAATGAAACTCCTTCCCCCCCCAACCGCCCACCAACACCCTGGGTCTTTCCATTAACCAGACACTGAACTGGACTAGCTATATAAATACTGTGGCTACAAGAGCAGGTCAAAGGCTAGGAATACTGCAGTGAGTAATTGATATCCAGTCTTCTGAATGTTTTGAAGAAGGGTCTGAAACATTAACTCAGCTTTCTCTCCACTGAGTTCCTCCAGCAATTTCTGTTTTTGTTTCTGATTCTCAGCATCTGCAGTCCTTTGTTTTATTTTATTGCTTCTGACCACTTTCTTTCCCTTTATAGAACACAGAACAATACAGCACAGGAATGGGCCCTTTGGCTATGGTATTGTGCCGAGCATAATGCCAAATTAAACTAAACCCTTCTGCCTGCCCTTGGTCCCAATCCCTCCATTCTTTGCACATTCATGTGTTTATCTAAAAGTCCCTTAAACACCCCGATCATATTCGCCTCCATCACCACCTCTGGCTTCAGGTTCCAGACACCTACCACTGTCTCTGTAAAAAACTTGCCCATCACATCTCCATTTAACTTTCCCCATCTCAGCTTAAATGCATGCCACCCACCCACCCCCCCTCACTATATTAGACTAACCTGTGATGCCACCCCCTTCGTAAACTTGTGGAAGTTCTTTTTTGGTTTAATTCCTCAGCATCTCCCATGCTGCCTGCTCCAATTCCTCCTATCGCGTGCCCCCTCTCTTCTACCTTTGCTGTTCCTGCAATCATGTGTGCTGTACATGAAGAAGCAACAAGAGCAGGAGAAACAGATTGGAGAATAGGCTCCTTACAAAATCTTCTCTTCATGCTCACTGCTCCTCCAACTACAACTCTTTATTATTCCCAACAAGACACTCTTGGCCATGATTTTCAGCCCATTTGGCCCTTGGAGGAGCCATAATGCAAGACAATGTCATACAGGGCAATCTTTCTCCAAATTTTCACCCATGTCTTAGCTTTCTCAGAAGCTGTTTATGATGTTTTGAGGGGGGGATACACTTGCTTCATCTGTGTATTTTGAAAGCTAAAAAGGAGGTTAGGTAAATTATGAACATCAATATGTACCAGTGGCCCTTTGCCTGATGAAATTTCTAAGATTGTGCACATTATTCTTCTGTTGTCCACTGTACAAATTACCCTGCATCCTGTAAACAATTGAACTGTTTCCAGCAAAAATACTTACTGTTAATCGCTGCCTTACAAAATGGAGATAGGAAACTGCTCCTGATACAGATCACTTTGAAAGACCATTCCTGTCTACAGTGGTTGCAATTATTCATTCTCCCACCAATTTGACTATTTTTAATGCTTGTCTTTGGGCATTCACTAAATAATTCTAAAATAATAATAAACATTCCATAAGATATAACTTGAAGATAAGGCCATAAGATGATAAGGCCATAAGATATAGGAGCAGAATTAGGCCATTCGGCCCATCATATTTGCTCCACCATTTGATCATGCCTGATATATTTCTCAACCCCATTCTCCTGCCTTCTCCCTGTAACCCTTGTTTCCCTTACCAATCAAGATCTATCTGTCTCTGTCTTAAATACGCTCAATGAATTGGCCTCCATAGCCCTCTGTGGCAATAAATTCCACAGATTAACCACCCTCTGACTGAAGAAATTCCTCCTCATCTCAGTTCATAGAAGATCATGGAATCCCTACAATGTGGAAACAGGCCCTTTGGCCCAACAAATCCACACTGAACCTCACAGCATCCCACCCAAGCCCATCCCCCTGTAACCCACCTAATCTACACATCCCTGAACATTTTTTGAAGGATTATTACATTGTAAAATAAGAAACACAGAGCTGATTTGTGCACAATGAATTAATTGAGGAGGGTCGTCCCTTCACTCTGAGGCTGTAACCTTGGGTCCTAGCCTCTCCAACTAGTGGAAACATCCTCCCCATGTTCACTCTATCCAGAACTTTCAGTATTCTGTAAGTATTCAGGGCAGCACAGTGCCCATACAGTGCCAGGAACCCGGGTTTAATTCCAACCTCAGGCGATTGTGTGGAGTTTCACATTCGCCCTGCGTCTAAATGGGCTTCCTCCAGGTGCTCCAGTTTCCTCCCACAGTCCAAAGATGTGCAGGTTAGGTGGATTGGCCATGCTAAATGTAAGGTTACAGGGATAAGGTTTGGTGGGATGTTCTTTGTAGGTTTAGTGTGGACTTGATGGGTGGAATGGCCTGCTTCTGCACTGTAGGGATCCTATGATTTAATCAGATCCTCCCCTCATACTTCTAAACTCCATTGTATAGAGTTCCAGAATCTTCAACTGCTCCTCACATGATAAGCCCATCATCTCCAGGATCATTCTTATAAACCTCCTCTGAAGTCCTTCCAATGCTAGCACATCCTCCCTAGTTAAGGGGCCAAAACTGCTCACAATATTCCAAATGCAGTCTGACCAGAGCCTTAAACAGCCTCAGCAGTACATTGTACTCTTGTATTCTGGCCCTCTTGAAATGAATGCTAACATTGCATTGGCCTTCCAACTGCCAACTGGACCTGCATGTTAACCTTAAAAGAATCCTGAACTTGGATTTCTAAGTCTGTTTGTGGTTCAGATTTCCAAAGACTTTCCCTCTTTAGAAAATTGTCAATGCCTTTATTCTTCCTACCAAAGTGCATAACCTCACACTTTCCCACATTGTATTCCATCTGCCACTCCTTTGCCCACTCTCCTAGCCTGTCCAAGTCATTCTGCAGCCTTCCCATATCCTCACCATTACCCGTTCCTCCACCTGTCTTTGTGTCATCTGCAAACTTAGCAACAATGCCCTCAGTTTATTCGTCCAGATTCTTAATGTATAATATGAATAGTTATGACCCCTGCAGAACTCGACTAGTCACCAGCTGCTGTCCTGAAAAAGACTCCTTTATCTCCATCTTCTGCCACTCAACAAATCCTCTATCCATGCCAGTAACTTGACTCTAACACCATGGACTCTTATCTCATTTAGCAGCCTTACAGGACTTCTAGAAATCTAAATAGATCATGTCCACTGGCCATCCTTGCCCATGCTGACTCAGCCCGATTTCACCATGCACTTCCAAGTACTCCGCAATCTCAATCTTAATAATCTAAAATCTTACCAATCACCAAGGTCAGGTTAAATGGCCTATAGCTTCCCGTATTCTGCCTCCCTCCTTTCTTAAATGGAGGGTTACATTTGCCATTTCCCAGTCCTCTGGGAACCCCCTGACTCCAGTGATTCCTGAAAGATCACCACCAATGCTCCCACAATTTCCTCAATGATCTCCTTCAGGATACCCGGGTGTAGTCCATCTGATCCAGGTGAGTTATCCATCTCCAGACCTTTCAGTTTCTCCAGCACTTCTCTTTACTGATGGGCATTTACACTCACTTCCCTGCCCTAACTCTCTTGAAATTCTGGTATGTTGCTGATGTCTTCCATGGTGAAAACTGATGCAGAGTACTGATTAAATTCCTCCACCATTTCTTTGTTCCCCACTATTACTTCTCCAGCCTCATTTTCCAGTTGTCCAATTTCCACTCTTGCCTTCCTCTTATCTTTTATATATCTAAAAAAATCTCGCATAAAATCTTCTTTTACATTACTAGCTTGCATACCCTTATATCGTATCCTCACTCCCCTCCTCCGAGTGCTTTTCTTTAGTTGTCCTTTGCAGGTTTTTAAAGGCTTCCAATCCTCTGGCTTCCCACTAATCTTCTCTACATTTCCTTTTGCTGTTATGCTGACTATGACTTCCCCTGTCAGCCATGGTTGCCTCATCCTCCGCTTAGTATGTTTCTTTTTCCATGGGATGAGTTTCTGTTGTGCCTCCCAAAATCTCTTGCCTTTGCTGCTCCACTATCTTCCATGCTATGCTCCCCTTCCAATCAACTCTGGCAAGCTCCTTCCTGATGTCTTTGCCCTTAGCCAAAGGAAGTGGTAGATGCAGGTACGGTTACAACATTTAAAGGATATTTAGAAAGGTACAAGAAGAGGAAATGTTTACACGAATATGGGTCAAACACAAGCAAGTGGGACTAGTTTAGTTTGGGAAACCTGGTCAGCATGAACAAGTTGAACTGTAAGGTCTGTTTTTGTGCTGTATGGCTCTATGACTCTAATTGTAGTACCGTTACATCTGATTCCAGCTTCTCCCTCTCAAACTTCAGGGTGACATCGATCATTTATGGTCACTGTCCCCTAGGGGTTCCTTCACCTTAAGCTCCCTAATCAAGTCTGTCTATTACACGTCACCAAATCCAGAACTGTCTGTTCCCTAGTTGGCTCCACCACAAGCTGCTACAAAAAAACATAGAGATAACAAGATGTAGAGCTGGATGAACACAGCAGGCCAAGCAGCATCAGAGGAGCAGGAAGGCTGACGTTTCAGGCCTAGACCCTTCTTCAGAAA
>NW_025977854.1:0-6769 GCF_021869965.1 Rhincodon typus | reverse complement strand
AGCCTTCCTGCTCCTCTGATGCTGCTTGGCCTGCTGTGTTCATCCAGCTCTACACCTTGTTATCTCAGATTCTCCAGCATCTGCAGTTCCTACTATCTTTAAAACTCTTGTTTGTGGTTGCAGCAGAAACTATCTGGATGCTTAATTATGGAATCTGCTGTCAACAGTATATTTCTATTCTGCATCTAGGACAGCTTTCTTGGCCAGCTTTTACTCTGAATTGTGGTAGTTCTCTCTGGAGCCTTTTTCCTTGTCCTCACAGATACTAAGAACAGTGTAGTTGTTAGATAGGACCAGTATCCATGAACCTCCTTCTCAAGGTTTCCAAAGTCCCAGCTAGCTGGACCCCTAACACTAAAAGTCTCCCGTTCCCAAACCAGCACTGTCCTCTGATCAAATTATACAGAAATTCCAGCAGTCATTTATGTTTCAGAGTGTACCTGACTCTCACTCTAGCTCAATGACTGAGTTGGAGTAATCTAAGACAATGACATATGCTGCAGATATTTGGAATCCTGGATAGTCTTGCTGTCCACAAACTTTGGTATACAATAGTCCCAAAACATTGACTACCCAACCATCTCCAGTTTTTAAAAATTTACTTGTTCTTTTTTGATAACCTGAATTCAAATCAGGTATTCAGTTTTTGTTTTAAAAAATCAAATTTTACTGTTTACTCAACCAGTTGACTCATTCTCAGAACTCCTACTCTGTTTGCTGCATGTCACTTTTTCAGATTTTCTTTTAGTATGTGATCATTGGTTTAGCACATATAGAATAATCAGTATGAGCGACTCCCAGACATAATTGCTTTCTATGGTTTCGATCAGTATTGCTACAATATAAATGCTAATAAAATGGCATTCAATTTGAAACAGTTATCTGCAACATAGACAGCTAAGTCAGATTTAGTAGAGAAATTGCGATTTCAGCTGTTGTTGGTCCATTGAACAGAGTCGGGGGAGCATTATCAGTAATTAATATGTTCAGAAACAGCTCTACAGTGCCACAGCCATCTGTAAAATACACAGATTTTATCCCAGATAAATTAATTTCAAATGAAGGTGAGAAATTAAAGTGTGGTAAATGAGTCATTCATGTAAAACACTATTCACACATCACTGTCATTGAATATAAACATTTTTCATTTGGGTATGATCTTTAAGAAGCATCATATATTTTTTTACTGGGATGAGCACTGCATGGACAAGTGATGGTAATTGGAATAAGATGGCTGAGATCTGGAAAAGTGCTAATTTGATAGACTGATGGGATTTGCAGTATTTACTTGGTGCTGACTATACTTACATTTTTTTTTACACTTATGCATAATTTATTAGTGTATGCTTTGTAATTTTTCCTCAAATGGATAGCTCTCTAACATGATGCTAGCTCTGTAGAGGAACTCGATTTAAAGAGATTCAGGTTTTACAGATATAGTTTGAGCAGATTTCCATTGTATATTTCTCCATCCATCACATAGGGCAGTGGGAACCATCACATCTTTATTGAGTGGTGGACTCCAGATTGGTAATAGAAAAATTGGCAGATACATAGTTATTTTAAACACTCCTGTAGGCTGTACCTTCTACAGCATAAGAGGAAACGTCATTAGCTTTCAGCGAGCTTCTTAGCTGGAAGATAGCCTAAAGTGACAGCAATCTCTGTATCTCTAAAGGCACCAATGAAAGCTGCCTCTTTCATTCTAGCTACCTCTGGAAGACAGCGATGTTGCCTTCATTATTTTAACAGCTGCTTTTGAAATCATGCCTATTGCTGTTGGTGATGGTATGAAAAAATAAATAGCTGGTGAATGGTGATGCAATTCACCCCAAAGTGGCCAATCTGTTAGGCTCCACGCCATACACAACCCCCACCACCTTCTTCTCAGCCCCCAACCTTTCTGATTTTGTCATTCACTCCATTCCAAGTGCCCTCTCTCTACCCTTCGCCCCTGAGCTGCATTGAAAAATGCCAAGTAGGGGCTTAGACAGTATAAGAAAATCAGGTTAAAAAAAAATGCTAAAGTTGCTACAGTTCCAGGGGACTATACAGCTGCTTTTCCATCTGAGTGAGATAGCTGGTGGTGATTTAACCTGAGGGTCATCACACCTCAGGTAAGTAGCAGGGAGAGGTTGACGAGGAGAGTCTTTCATGGTAACCACTGCGGAAATTGAACTCACACTGTTGGCATTACTTTCATTGCAGACCAGCCATCCAGCCAATTGAGATGACCAACCCCTTTTACAAGGTACAACCTTCCAGAGAGAAAATTGCCCACATCCCAGTGATCATAAGAAACAGGAGCAGGAGTAGGCCATCTGGCCCATTCAGCCTACGCTGCCATTCAATAAGATCATGGCTGATCATTTTGTGAACTCAGCTCCACTTACGTGCCCACTCACCATATCCTTTAATTCCTTTACTGTTCAAAAAATTGTCTATCATTGCCTTAAAAACATTGAATGAGGTAGTTTCAACTGCTTCACTTGGCAGGGAATTCCACAGAATAATGAAAAGAAAGAAAACACTAAAATAAATACCTCTCATCTTCCTAAAACATCATAAAATTGAGAAGAGTTATACCAGATTTACAGAGCAGTTTACAGCAAAAGAAAGCTTCCGGAATTCATAACCAAAACTGCCAAAAATACTACCTAAATCTGCTTGATAATCCTATCTACTGTACAATTAAAATCCTTTAAATTTAATTGGAACCGGTATTGCTTATATTGGGTGGAATTTCCCCAGCCCCTGAATGGCATGGGCATTGACGAGTTAGGCAGCAAAATATGGTGAGATCGGAAAAATGAGACTGTCGACATCAAGAAAAATAAATTTGCACCCAAGGCTTTAACAGCGAGATGAGAATCTTGTTAGTGAGCGGCAAGAAGCCTATTTGTATGCATTACCATTTCATTGTTACTTGTTCTTGCCCCTGTTATATGTTATTTGCTACTCTCACACATGGTGGACAGAAATAAGATAGTGACAATTTCTGACATGAAAATCTGAGGGGGTTCCTGACAGTTTCAACTCACTGCGTACATCTCCATCTCTTCATCTTGCCTGGCATAACCCACCACCTCAGGGCACATTCCATGGGTACTGACTGCCTGCATCCTTCATCCACGGATGTTGGCATCAGACATGCTGTGGTCTGACCACATCTTCATGGAGCATCTCTGACTCACTTAGAATACAGTTCTCCACTTCAATGCTGCCCTTTGGAGTGCAATCTCACCTTGCAGCATACTTCTGCTGCCAGGCCACTTGCATGTAGGGAGAGGCACACCAACACACGGAGCAAGGTGCAGCTCAGTGCACTTAACTAGCTCTTTTCACTCTCAACTCATTTTATGCCTTCATAGATGCACACAGCATCTCTGCCTTGCTTTGTCTTTTTGCATATTGCACATCGTTTAAAACTTATAGCCCTACAGTATTCTATGTTGCCTTGCCTTTGGTGCAGACATAACACAAGGCAGCCTGTCAAGTTTGCCAGAAATGATCCATCAAGGGGCCGAATATGTTTCCTTCGCTATATCAGTCTCACACCCACATCATGTGCCAGCAGCTTATGTGACAAACACACTTTAACCAAATGGTACTGTCGTAAAGCTAAGAGGAGTCGTCCTCAGCCAAGTTAAGACTTCTGTCAGTCAGGGCGTAACAGCTCAGTCCAGTCCAGGAATTTGGACCAATTAGAGTTAGGAGGTCCATATCACTGCAATCCCGGGAGTGGGCCATGGTCAAGTCCTGCAAATCCAGTACAACCAGTCCAGGGATGAGCAGTAAGTCAGTTGGAGAGCTGTATGGAGTTTGGTGAAAGCACTGGTTATTCATCAGCTGGGGCAGTCATTTCAGTCAGGTGTGGGCCATGGTCAGTCCTAGGGATCTGTTCACTCAAAATCAAAGAGGGGTTACCAGAGGGAGTGCTGTGTTGGGGCTGCTTGGGAAATCAATTCATAGATTGAATACCTACAGTGCAGAAGGAGGCCATTGGGCTCATCAAGTCTGCACTGACCCTCCGAAGAGAATCCCACACAGACCCTCCCCACTCTTATCCTATCCCCATAACCCTCCCAAGTTGTGGATGTTGAAGGAAGCATGCTGGGATGCAGAAGGAACAACAATTATAAAACTTAACACGTAAGAACAAAGAACAGTACAGCACAGGCACAGGTCCTTCAGCTGACCAATCCTGTGCTGATACATGGTGCCTTTCTAAACTAAAAAACTTTTGCCTCTATGTGGTCCATATCACTCTATTCTCTGCCTACTCATGTATCTGTCAAAATGCCTCTTATACATTGCTATTGTATCTACTTTTGTCACCCCCTCTGGCAGTGCATTCCAAGCATTCACCATTCTCTGATTAAAAAGCCTGCCTCTCACATCATCTTTAAATTTTCCCCCTTTTATCTTAAACCTATGTCCCCTAGTAATTGGCATTTCTACTCTGGGAAAAAGACTCCGACTATCTATTCTGTCCACGCCGTTCAGAGTTTTGTAAACTTCTATCAGGTCGCCTCTCAGCCTCTGACATTCAAGTGAAAACCGATCAAGTTTGTCCAATCTCTCCTCAAAGCCAATACCTTCCAAAATGGGCAACATCCTGATAAACTGTTTCTGCACCCTCTCCAAAGCCTCCACATCCTTCTGAGAGTGTGGCAACCAGTACTGTATGCAATATTCCAAATATGGTCCAACTGAAGTTCTATCCAGTTGCAACCTAACTTGCCAATTTTTATACTGTACGCCATGATCGATGAAGGCAAGCATGCCATATGCCTTCTTGACCACCTTATCCACAGTTGCCACTTTCAGGAACTGTGGACCTTTACGGATGGGTCCCTGTGTATGTTGATGCTTCTAGGTGTTCTGCTATCTACTGTATATTTCCCTCCTGCATGAGACCTTCCAAAATGCATTGCCCTGCACTTGTCTGAATTAAACTCCATCTGCTATTTCTCTGCCCAATTCTCCAGCCTCTCTATATCCTGTTGTATCCTCTGACAATCCTCCTCACTCTTCACACCTCCCCAAATCTTTGTGTTATCTGCAAACTTTTTAAGGGGATGGGGGGACAATGCAGCATGGGAAGGCAGGGAGGGTTAATGACGGTCATCCCCACTCTGGCTTCAATGTCGGGACTAAGCTACAAGCCTATAGCTCAGTGGGTAAAGTGGAGAAATGAGCAGTTAAATAAAACAGTTGATGGAGGATGATAGGGAGGGCAAGGCAGGACCTCCACCACTGGTGAGTGTAAGATAGGTGAGCAATGGAGAATTATGTGAGAAACCGTCCTGAAACTCCCTGAAATTGCTAAGGCCATTCTTTGGTAAAACTATTTTTTAATCTTCAACATTTCAAGCCAATTATTTCTATCTGCAAATATGGGGATGTTTGAAATGCACTGATAGTCATCATATTCCCAGAACACTAGATGGTTGCTCTTTTATTAGAGAGAGACCACAGGTACTGTTCAAACCGAAGTTCATCAAGACTCAAGAGAGAGGCAAAGTTGATTAAACTTAGAATTAGGAGTAGGAGTAGACAACTCAGCCTCTTGAGCCTGCTCTGCCATTCAATATGATAACGGATAATCTCATCTCGGCCTCAACTCCACTTTCCTGCTTGCTCTCCATAACACGACAACCCATTACTAATTAAAAATCTGTCCATCTTTTCCTTAAATTACTCAATGTCTCAGCATCCACTGTGCTCTGGGTAGTGAATTCCACAGATTCACAGTCCTTTGAGAGAAGTAATTTCTCTTGATTTCTGTTTCAAATCTGCTACCTGTTATCCTAAAACTATAGCTATCTGGATTTAAGAGTCTAATGATGATCGTGTACCTAATATTGATTGTCAGGGGGAAAATCCCATCTGGTTCACTAATGTCCCTTAGGAAAGGAAACTGCTATCCTTACCTGGTCTGAATTACATGTGACTCCAGACCCATAGTCATGTTGTTGACTCTTAACTGCCCGCTGGGCAATAAATGCTGCCTGGCTAGCAACATCCTCATTCCATGGATGAAAAAAAGAATCAGCCTGCTTTCTTAAATAATGGGCTACATTTCTCTCTGCAAATGTAATATCTTTAATTGTTCCAACAATCGATAGCAGAAAAGACCATCTGTAAACAAGAACTAATGACATGAAAGAGCAATTTATGAACATATTCAGAAATAAACGAACACATTTTTAAAAACAAAATCATTCATGGAGTGTGGGCGTCACTGACAAGGCCAAGATTAAGTGTTAAATTGAAGTGACAAGAGAAAGAGATAATCCTATACTCACATACCTAGCATGTCTTAAAAAAATAAGCAGGCATTGCCAAGGAAATAATTGTTTACCATGCCAAAAATAAATTATAATTCAATGAAATGAAACTCAACCTGAAAGTAAGGGTAAATACATCATAGTCTTACCACATCTCTCTAGAGAGATGAGAGCTGGTGGTTTTGACTGGTGCTGCCACACCTCAGGTGAGGGGAGAGGTTGAGAAGGAGAATCCTTCTTGGTAACCTCAGCCAGTAAGGGAATTGAACCTATACTGCTGGCATCACCTTGCATTACAAATCAGCAGTCCAGCTCACTGAGCTAACCAACTCTCATGATAACAAGGTGCAGGGCTGGATGAACACAGCAGACCAAGCAGCATCATAGGAGCAGAAAGGCTGAAGTTTCGGGCCTAGACCCTTTTCTGACGAAGGGTCTAGGCCCGAAACGTCAGCCTCTCTGCTCCTATGATGCTG
>NW_025977853.1:0-6770 GCF_021869965.1 Rhincodon typus | reverse complement strand
TGATGCTGCTTGGCCTGCTGTGTTCATCCAGCTCTACACCTTGTTATCTCAGATTCTCCAGCATCTGCTGTTCCCACTATTACTGAAGGAACCACTTTATATTGCAAACAGGACTTTGACTGAGCAAAGAATTATGAAGAATCATGTTCTAACAGTAAAAACGACAGCTGGGGCGAGCTGGTTTAATTATTTAAAAGCTGCTTGTTAAAGCGGGTCATTTAGGGAACAGAAGACACTGAGATGACGAGTCTGCCTGAGGCTAATGTATCATTCTGTCCTTGTGAAGGATCTTCTCATGAATGTGGATGTGAAATAATTGGGAATTTATTATGCCGATTTAACTCCTAGGGCTTGTAAATCACAGGATCAAGTGACAAACCAAACGAGAATGCTAACCATTTTCAAACACCCTCCCGGGGTAACGACATTGTGTAACTACTGACTGCACATGGGCCAAGAAAGGATGGTTTAAGAAGGCAGCTCACCACCACCTTCAGCAAGGGAGGGGGCAATAAATGCTGACCCAGCCAATGACACCTATATCCTGGTAATGGATGAAGGAATAGGAAGATGTCATAAAGTCACGCAGCACGGAAACAGACCCTTCGGCCCAACCAGTCCATGCCAAGCATAATCCCAAACTAAACTACTCCCACCTGCCTGCTCCTGATCCATATCCCTCCAAACCTTTCCTATTCATTTACCTATCCAAATGCTTTTTAAACGTTGTAATAGTACCCACATCCACCATTTCCTCAGGAAGTTCATTCCACAAGTGAACCATCCCCTGTGTGAAAAATTTGCCTCTCATACCTTTGTTAAATCTCTCCCCTCTCACCTTAAAAATGTGCCCCCTAGTCTTGAAGTCCCCCATCCTAAGGAAAAGACATCGACCATCAACTCTATCTATACCCCTCATTATTTTATAACCCTCTATAAGATCGCTTCTCAAACTCCTATGCTCCAATGACAAAAAGTCCCAGCCTATCCAGCCTGTCTTTATAACTCAAACCTTCCATACTCAGCAACATCCTGATAAATCACTTCTGAACCCTCTCCAGCTTAATAATCGTTCAACCCTTTGAGCTCATTCTATCATGGTGTTAGATCACAGTTAATCTATATCCTAGATTATTTATCCACCTCAGATAGATAATCCCTGATATTTTTAACACTCCAGTTCTCTCTCTAATTAGTCCCACACCCCTGTTTTTTTCTCAGAGCCCTGTAACTTTTTCCCATGAATTTAACTCACTCCCTTTTGTCTTTCAGAGATAGCAGGAACTGCAGATGCTGGAGAATCTGAGATAACAAGGTGCAGAGCTGGATGAACACAGCAGGCCAAGCAGCATCAGAGGACCAGGAAGGCTGACGTTTCAGGCCTAGACCGTTTAATCTGTTTCCACTGCACGTTCAGAGAAAGCACATTCCAGATCACAATGACTCGCCATGCTAAAACAATTCCCCTCAATGCCTTTCCTATGTTAATTATTTTCAATCTGCATCCCTCTGGCCTCTCCTGTCATTGGAGATAGTTTCTCTGTATTTAGAAAAGACCATCAGACATGGCAGCAAAAGTAGGCCATTTGGCCCATTGAGCCCAGTGATATCATGGCTGATCTGATAACTCTCAACTCCACTTTCCTGCCTTTTCCCCGTAACCCTTTGATTCCGTTCCTGATTAAAAAGCTGTCTCAGCCTTGAATGTATTTAATGTCACAACCTCAAGAGCTGAATTCCACGGATTCACTACCCTCTGAGAGAAAAGAAACATCAAGCTCAGCTCTGTTCTAAATGGGCAACCCCTTTATTCTCTGGTCCTAGACCCTCCCATAAGGGAGAAACAATCTCTCAGCATCTACCCTGTCACCCTCATATAGAAACACTTCATAATTTTGAACTCTGTATTACACTCTGTTTCAGCCTCACTGCTCTCAGGAGAATGATCACAGTCTCTCCAGTCCCTCCGCGGGAACTGAAGTCCCTCTTCCTCGGTAAATCTTCTTTGCAGTTTCTATCCTTCTAAAATAGGGTGCTCAAAATTTTCATTGTAAATTCCTTCTCATAGTGAATTCTCAAAATGTCCACTCAAATCATAGTGTATAATGCCAGACTTGGATAAGTTTGGAAGTTTGGAGAGTGTACATTATTAATCATTGAGAATCACTGATTGAGTGATTGCTCAGGATTTGGAGATATCCTCTTCAGCTCAAACTCGACGTAAACAAATCTTGCATTCTTACCATCACACGGAAAAAATCATACTTTGACTAATTGACCTTTTGAAAATGCCTAATTTGAGAGCTATTGAACTGACAGCAAAAGGGGAAGAGAGGGGGAGTTGTCGTTATGCTATCCTCCTTTTCAATATTTATCCAACTCGTTTCACAATAACATCACTGTTTCAGCATTAATAGCCATTTCTGGCAAAGTGCCCTTGCTCCAATAAACTTCTGCATAAACAATCATCTCATCTCCATTTATTTATCCAGTGAGATACAATCACTCCCATCTTGATGGAGCCACATTAACTCTCTTTGTCGCAGTGATCAACTTAAAATCCATTGACCAATTACTCTCTCCTGGCTCTAATCTTATTGAGTCAGATTCTCTTCATGCCTACCTCTGGTACCACTGTCCAAGCTGTGACAACAGGGAGTTTTAATACAGGACTAGTGATCTGGAGGCCCAGACTAAAACCCTGGGTTCAAATCCCACTACAGCAATTGGTAGAATCTGAATGAGATTAATAAAATTTGTAATTGCAAATCAGTTTCACGAAAGTATCATCGACCTATAAAAACCCATCTGGTCCACTAATGTCCCTTAAGGAAGGAAACTGCCATCCTTACCTGGTCTGGCCTACATGTGACTCCAGACCCACAGCAATGCTGTTGGGTCATACGGATCTATAGTACAGATAAAGGCTGTTCGGCCCATCAAGTCTGCACCAGCCACATAACTATTTGAATCCCATTTCCCAGCACTTTGTCCGTTGCCTTAAATACCTTGGCATTGCAAATGCACATCTAGATACGACTTAAAGGCTATGAGAGTTTCTACCTCTCCCACCCTTACACGCAGTGAGTTCCACGTTCCCACCACCCTCTGGGTGAAAGAAAATTTCCTCACAACTCATCTAAACTTTCTTTCCCTTACTTTAAATCTCTAGCCACCGGTCACTGATCCCTCCATCAAGGGGAAAAGCTTCTTCCTGTCTGTCCTGTCTATGCCCCTCATCATTTTATACATCTCAGTCATGTCTCCCCTCAGGCCTCTCTGCCCCAAGGAAAACAATCCCAGTCTGTCCAATCTCTCTTCATAACTAAAATTCTCCAACCCAGGTAACATCCTGGTAAATCTCCCTCTGCACCCTCCCCAGTGCTATCACATCCCTCCCTATAACGTGGATTCCAGACCTGCACACAATGCTCCAGCTATGGCCGAACTGATGTTTTATACAGTTCCAGCATCACCTCCCTTAAACTCTATACCTCGGCCATAAACAGCAAGCATACCATATGCCTTCTTAAGTATTTAATGTCCTAACTGCCCTCTGGGAGGGTAATGATGGGCAATGCCAGTGATGCCCAAATCCCACAGAGGAGTAAATTTTAACCTTGACATCGTCCTTTCTCTCACCTATGTACTGTTTCTGTGCTTCAGTCCAAATACACAGCAATGCCAGTACATGGCAGTACCTCTTGCATAGCAATGTCTCTGTGATCAGACTGGGTATGTGATGG
The DNA here is from genome assembly GCF_021869965.1 of Rhincodon typus. Taxonomy (NCBI): domain Eukaryota; kingdom Metazoa; phylum Chordata; class Chondrichthyes; order Orectolobiformes; family Rhincodontidae; genus Rhincodon; species Rhincodon typus. The sequence goes on along the minus strand of NW_025977853.1, from coordinate 3,024 downwards.
ACTTGTGAAAATAGCAACTGCCTGTTTATCCGTACAAGAAGCAGGCCATTCACCCCATCGGGTCCAAACTGACCCTCTGAAGGGCAGCCCACCCAGACCCACCCTAGCCCTGTAATCCTGCATTCCCTCATGGCTCATCCAACTAACCTGCGCACTATGGGACAATTTAGCACAGCCAGTCTGCCCTAACCTGCACACCTTTGTGTCTGTGGGAAGAAACTGGAGCACCCAGAGGAAACCTGCACAGACACGGGGAGAATGTGCAAACTCCACACACTCTGATGCCTGAGGCTGGAATCAAACCCAGGTCGCTGGTGCTGTGAGGTCGTAGCGCTAATGAAACGTCTGCAGGTTGGTGAGCCAACCAACCACAACGTCCACAACCCAAGCTACAAATCTACTCTAAAACCTTAGAGCCACTGTGCCACTGCGTGCGCTGGCAGCGTAACTGAAGATGGAGCAGTCTTTGCACAAGAGTTCCAATGACCCACATATCCCAGGCAGCTGTCTGCATGAAAAGATGTCCCGATGGATCAAGCTCAACTGGACAAGAATTCCACAATCATCTGATCCAGGCTCACAATGTGCAATATCAGAAGACAGCAGCCTTGAGGAACAAGAATTGTAATATGCAAGTCAGCAGTAGATCAGCTAATCATTGCTTGAGACTGACGATGGTAACATGGTCAGCATTAGACTAAATTATTTTTTTAAATTGCAGATTTTTACTGAATTCACATTTTACCACCTGCCACAGAGGAGTGGTGAACCCCTACCTTCTGATGTTCTGCTCTATTAGCCCAGTGACTTTACCAGTGGGATCACAGAATCCTTAGTGTCAAATCAGGCCCTTCAGCCCAACAAGTCCACACTGACCCTCAGAGCATCCCACCTGGACCCATCCCCCTATAACCCACCTAAGCTACACATCCCTGAATGCTACAGGCAATTTCCCATGGTCAATCCACCCTAACCTGCACATCTTTGGACTGTGGGAGGAAACCGGAGCACCCGGAGGAAACCCACGCAGACACGGGGAGAATGTGCAAACTCCACACGGATGGTTGCCCGAGGCTGGAATTGAACCTGGGTCCCAGGTGCTGCCAGGATGGAGGTGAGGATGGGTGGAGATAGGGATTGGGAGGGCTGAATGGGGTTGGTGGGGGGAACGGGAGTGGGTGATCAGAGGGAACTCCTGGAGTTGTGCCAAAGAACAGGATCTCTAACTCTGTAAAACCCCACAAATCCCGAGGGAATATTGTGACAGCGTTCCTATTTGGCTGCTCCAGACCAATTGGAATTGGTGCATGGCAGGACCTGAAGAAAATAAGATCTGAGCAGGCAGCAGGAACCGTAAGAAGGGGCAGTTGTGAGAGGTGAAGCGGTGGCTTGCGTACTGAGTGGACTGGGCCACAGGCCTCTGACCACAGCACAGGCCCAATGGGAAAACCACATCTCCAAAAACCCAAGAGCGAGACCCAGCAGAAACAGTAAAATGTAAAGGCCCTTGCCCCTGCACAACCCTCTGTGATCCTTACACTCCTCCAGTTTTGGCTTTTCATGTAAATCCACCCCCGTTTACTTTGTTTGACCACTGGTGTCATTCCTTCAACTACACAGGCTTCACCTCTGGAATCCTCTGTTTAAACCTCACCTCCCTCAAGATGCTTAAAATCAATCTCTCACCTGTCCTAATGTCCTCGTGTGGCTCAGCATTACCGTAATGTTTGATACCATAATGTGAAGGAGGTTCTGGTAGTGTTATGGTTGCGTTATAGAAATAGAAGCGCAGAGGCAGGGACTATGTTTGTAGACATCTGTTGCTGTGGCATTTAAATGCAATTAAATAAATTAATCTGGAATTACAAAGCTAATCCTCATAATGATGGTATAAAAACTGCTGGATTGTTGTAATCATGTGTGGTTCACAAATGTCTTTTAGGGAAGGAAACTGCCATCCTTACCTGATCTTGCCTACATGTGACTCCAGGCCCACAGCAATGTGGTTGACTCTTAACTGCCCTCTGCATTGGTCCAGAGAGCTATTCAATTCAGGGGCAGTTAGGGATGGGCAACAAATGCTGGCCTTGCCTGTGAGGTCCACATCCTGTGAATTATTTTTCTTTTAAATGTCTTCTGTTTTATATTCATGGTGCTGCAGAAATGTAGGTTGTAGTTGTTGTTGTAAACTGAAGGCGAGAGATATGTCGAGTTATTGTGTACCTGGAGGAGCTGCTTTGCAGAATGAGTTAATGAGCAGAAACAAAAAACGAAAGCAATGCTGAGCCGGTTGGGCAGCGTCTGTGGAGAGAGGAACAGGTTGAATATCTCATTCCAAGAGGACTCCTCATCTGTAACAATCCCTGACTTCCACCCCTCTGCCTGGAGTCCCCAGCAGCAGCTGATACTGGGTACAATACCATCAGCAAAACCAAACCCTGTCTTTGTGCCAAAACACTAAATCTTTCTTCTGGCAGGCTTTAGAGCCAAGGTACAACCTGAGCTACAAATAACGTTGATGATATTTCCCACGGTCATCCAGTCACTAAATTAACCACAATGCCAACACCACCTAACCTGATTGTGAAAGTCTCTTCACTCGGAGAGACAGCAGGGTGAAGTTTAAGTTAACCCTTTACTGGATGCTGCACTGCTGGAGGTGATGTCTTTCTAATGACAATTTCTACAGCTGTTCTCTTGGTGAGGCCATCATTTCCATTGCAGTGTCACTGCATCTACGGCTGCCTGGCCTTCTGCTTGGGAACACTTTCAAAAAGTTTTGGCTTGTCTCCCATATGTAAAAACATTTCTTTAAAATTACTCTTTGAGCAAGCTTTAGTCACCTGCCCTAAAATGATTGGCTAGATGTCAAATTTTGTTCGATCACCATCTCTGTGACACACTTTGGGATCTCTTGGCTTCATTAAAATGCGAATGATATAAACTTTAGCTGTTTTGCTGTGACATTAAACTGTGATCCTGTCAGTCTGTCTGTAACATTAAACTGTGATCCTGTCTGTCTGT
>NW_025977852.1:1598-6770 GCF_021869965.1 Rhincodon typus | reverse complement strand
GCGCCGTCCGCTCGCTGCCTTTAAGTTGCTCAGTGCCGCCACCAGCAGCTTCATTGCTGACCCAGTTCAGTCTGACAGAGAGAGATTCAGCGCAGAGTTCTCGACATGAGCGACAGTGCAGCCGCCGAAACGGCTCCTCTAGCCTCCGCTATCACCAAACCCAAGATTCTCAAGAAGAAGAAGGCGGCGGCTCCCAGGAAAAAACCAGCCGGTCCCGGGTTGGGCGAGCGGATTGTGAAGACTGTCGGCGAGAGCAGCGATCGGAAGGGGACGTCTCTGGCCGCTATAAAGAAGGCACTGCAAAGAAGCGGGGTCAATGTGGAGAAGCAAAATGTACAGATCAGGATGGCTATCAAGAGGTGTCTGGCGAAAGGCTCCCTGGTTCTGGTCAAGGGCCAGGGCGTCTCCGGCTCCTTCAAACTCCCAAAGAATCCAGTCAAGGCAAAAGTGGGAAAGAAGGCGAGGCCAGCAGCAGCCGCCAAGAAACCAGCCGTGAAGAAAACAACGGCCAAGAAGGTGACAGCGAAGAAATCCCCAGCCAAGAAAGCAACAGGCAAGAAAGCGGCCGTCAAGAAGGCAGCAACGCCGAAGAAAACGGTGAAGAAAGCAGCGCCTAAGAAAAAGACTCCCGTGAAGAAGGTGAAAAAGACCAAGAGCCCCAAGGCCGCAAAACCGGTCCCGAAATCGGGGAAACCGAAGGCCAAGCCCAAAGCGAAAGTGACCAAGAAAGCAGCAAAGAAATGAAGCAGTCTGTGCAACATGTAACCTTCTGAATCCAAAGGCTCTTCTCAGAGCCACCCACATCTCTCAGAAAAGAGCTGAGCTCGGATCAAATGATCCCTGTCCGAGCTCCGAGTGCAGGGATAAATTACATATTAATTTATGTGAATAACTCGTCCCCATTTCTCTAACGGATTTACACCCAGCCCCCCCAACACTCGTAACACTGGCCCTGAAACCCTGCTTCGCAACACAATTCCCAAGCAATGATTTGCTCTTTCAGCTGAAGAAACAGAAACTGACATTGAAATGGAAGCAACCGTGTTGACTTGTTAAGAAAGGCCGGGAAATGGTCATTTAATTGTATCACAAGTACTTTATAAAAATTCTGTTTTTATTATCTTTGACCATGAAGCTCGAGTCTGCAGCTTTTCTGCTGATCGTTGTGTTCACTGCTCTGATGGAGAAAAGGTTTAGTTCCAGATCCAGTTGGGGGCGGGAGTTAGCTGGAGGCGGAGCTGGATATTTCTCTGCTGCCACGTTGTTAACTATCCGGGCCGCCTCTCACACCATGTGAGCTCTTTCTCAGGCAGGTCGGGGCGGGCTGTATAAAAAAGGAAGGTGAGGCAGCTCGGCTCTCATTCGGCAGTGATTGGATTGAAGAAGCGTGATGTCTGGAAGAGGGAAAGGAGGCAAAGGCCTGGGAAAAGGCGGAGCGAAGCGGCACCGCAAAGTGCTCCGTGATAACATCCAGGGCATCACGAAACCAGCCATCCGGCGCCTGGCTCGCCGTGGTGGGGTCAAGCGCATCTCGGGCTTGATCTACGAGGAGACCCGCGGGGTGCTGAAGGTTTTCCTGGAGAATGTGATCAGGGATGCGGTCACCTACACTGAGCACGCCAAGCGCAAGACGGTCACTGCCATGGATGTGGTGTACGCTCTGAAACGCCAGGGCCGCACTCTCTATGGATTCGGCGGCTGAGCAAATCGACCCTTTTCCAGCGAACCCAAAGGCTCTTTTCAGAGCCACCCAATTCCTCCGATTGAGGCCGGAGACCTGAGGACGGGGAAAGGCAGCATATCGGGAGGGTGTATTGTACTGCAGCTCGTTAGCTTACATCGCGACTTGTAATTCTGCCCAGATGCGAAATGTTACATATTCCAGTATTTCTATTTCATTAACCCTTCCAGGAATGATATCTGATTCAGTTTTGATTCTGGGACGTCTGCAGATATTTTAATGGCATGTTCTTTCTATCTGGCTGCTAAACGTAGCAATGACAAATTGTTTTCGGACGAATTATAAACTGGGCCTAATAAAAATGTGCCGATAAATTGAGATTGCGTAACTTTATTAGTGTACACTATATTTGCTTTTATTATGTTTAAATCGGCGGGATTGTTTAGAGTCATTAACGGCGGTTACACGTTCGGTTGATCAGTTTGGGCTGTATTAAACCCCGCGCTTTTCTCCTGCCTGTTACAAACAGATCAGACAATAATCCCGTGTCCCGTCGCGCTGTGTGCAAGCTAGGTTTTTAAAAAAAAATCCTACAAAGTATTAGACTTTATCGTTGTCGGACTTTATTTTTCCTTTAAATATTTAACTTCATCTCAGGATTGCGAGGGTAAAATCGGCGGGCTATTTGAAATTGACCAACTGTCATTTCAAGTTAACCAATCAGCTTCCAACAATTATTTTATTACCTTTTCTGTAGCTCCAGGAGCTGTTTCTCAGTGGGTTGAGGGATGGGACTGTATCCAATGCCAGCTCGAAGGCAGGCTCTTCATTCCCTTAAATTGGCAGCACCGCAACAAACTCAGCATTGATAGCAGTAGCCTGCAAGTGTGTTGCATAGAGTTGAAGAGAATGGCCAGAACCAAGCAGACAGCGCGCAAATCCACCGGAGGGAAAGCTCCCCGCAAGCAGCTGGCGACCAAAGCGGCCCGCAAGAGCGCTCCGGCCACGGGCGGAGTGAAGAAACCTCATCGCTACAGGCCCGGCACGGTGGCTCTGCGGGAGATCCGCCGCTACCAGAAATCCACCGAGCTGCTAATCCGCAAACTGCCCTTCCAGCGCCTGGTGCGGGAGATCGCTCAGGACTTCAAGACCGACCTGCGGTTCCAGAGCTCGGCCGTGATGGCCCTGCAGGAGGCCAGCGAGGCTTACCTGGTGGGGCTGTTTGAGGACACTAACCTGTGTGCCATCCACGCTAAGCGAGTCACAATCATGCCCAAAGACATCCAGCTGGCCCGCCGGATCCGCGGGGAGCGCGCCTAAACGGAGCGTGCCCGGCCCTACACGTTCACCCCGAGAAACACAATGGCTCTTTTCAGAGCCACTAAAGTATCCAGAAAGAGCCGAACTGATCCGTGACGTGCGTTTCTTTGTTATATTTCTATGTCTTGTTGTTATTGCACCGCTTTAATTCACCTGTAACTGCAGGAATTGCATCTGACTAAGAAACCAGTGCGTAGGACTGATACGTTTGTATGACAGACATGGAAAGTGAAGAAGCGGCAGTGAAATTTGGAATTTACATTTCAAGTGATCACGGAACATAATTGAAGTACGGGCTCCCTGTGTGCAGGAGATTAGAAAGTCGTGGTAAAAGCTCTCTCTCCTCTTTGCCTCCCTTGGCATTTCCTCCACCTCTCCTTCCAGCCTCCTGTTTGTTTACCTTGGATTCCAGCGTGTGCAGTTTCTTTTTTCTGTAACTGTGACCATGGATGCGAAGGAGCGCAGGGAAAATGGCGCCAAATCATTGAAAGCTTTCATTCAAATTTGAAAATCCTATCAACATGTAGAAAGCAGGAGGCGGTTCTACGCAGAAGAATGCGAGTGTACTTACTAATTGATTTGATTTGAGATTACAAAATGTATAGTTCGCACAATTTGATTCCCTCATTCCACAAGGGGCTTCTCTCCGTCCCTCTCGCCACTATGTTGCTTTAAATCAATTTGTAGAATCTCTGCGGATTATCGTTACCGCTGTCTCATATCCCCTCTTTGCCCTCCTGATCGCCCTCTTCAGAATGCACTTACACTTTTTTATCCTGTCCAAGAGATTAATTTAAACCCCATTTTCTATACCTAGTATCCTTCTTGTTTCTATTTTCAGCTTTGAACCTCAACCTTATTCAACCATTGTTCATTAATCCTACTTGTGTAGATGCTTTTCGGAATTTTGGTTCAGATTCTCAGTCAAAAATGGTCTCTTCTTGCTGTGTTGGGATTCCATGGTGGGTGTACTGACAGGGACACCATTTTTTTCACTACTATTGTAAAGCCTCCCTCCCTTATTCCAGCAGGTCCACAACACCTTACTGCTGTAACTGCTGAAGATATTTCTTAAAAGTTGTTCAGTGAAAATGAATTGAAATTAGAAAAAGGAAATGAATGATCACCTTGGTGCGATTGTATTAATAGGCCCCACAATCGTCAGATGGAAGTTGAGGAACGGAAATGTAGAGAGACCTCAGACATATGTAAGGATAATAAGGTTGTAATAGGGGATTTCCATTTTCCAAACGTTGTGTGTGACTAAGATAGTGTTAGAGGTTTGGATCGTGAAGAAATTGCTAATTGTGCTCAATAAAATTTTCTTTAACATCTAAATATTCCTGGTGGAGACAGGGGAAAAAAAAAACAAACTTTTTTTTCCGTTAAAAACCGAAAGAAATGCGGATGCTGCAAACCAGGAGCCAAAACAAAGTTGCTGGAAAAGCTCAGCAGGTCTGGCAGCATCTGAAGGAGAAAACAGTTAACGTTTCGGGTCCGGTGAACTTTCCTCAGAACTGATGGTAGCTGGGCAAACTTCAGTTTATATGCAGAAAATAGGGAGGTGGGAAGGCTTGGGAGTAAATGATAGCATACAGCCCAAAGAGAGAGAAAGACAGTTGGACAGACAAAGGAGTTGCTAACGATCAGGCTGGGAGGGTGAATAGTTGTTAATGGGGACTGTTAGTGACCAACAACAACCTTTTCTTCAGTAATTGGTCAGGGCTAGTGATTGATGTGACAGTGAGGGAACACTTTGGGTCTATGATTGTAATTCTATTAGTTTTAAGCTAGTTATTGAATAAGGTAATCCTTCAATGAAAGTTCAAGTTTTTAATTGAAGTAAGGCAAATATTAATGGTATGAGACAAGTGCTTTCAAAAGTCATGTAATAGAAGCCCTGAAGTGTGGAAACAGGCCATTCAGCCCAACAAGTCCACACCACCCCCTGAAGAGCATCCCACCCAGGCCCATTCCTCTATCTAACCCACATATCCCAGCGGCACTATGGGCAATTTAGTATGGCAATCCACCTACCCTGCATGTTTTTGGACTGTGTGAGAAAACGTGCACACCCAGAGGAAACCCATGCTGACATGGGGAGAACGTGCCAACTCCACACAGACAGTCACCCGAGGCTGGAATCAAACCTGGGTCGCTGGTGCTGTGAG